>NW_004524763.1:37410-39809 GCF_000260255.1 Octodon degus | reverse complement strand
TGTTTGGTGCATACATATTTATGAGTGTTACCTCTTCCTCTTGAATTTTTCCTCTAACCAGTATATTGTGGCCTTCTTTATTTTGCTTGATCATCATTGGTTTGAAGTTGACACTTTCTGAGAATAGGATTGCTACTCCCGCTTTTTTCTGAAGTGCTGAGGCATGTAGTATTGTGTTTCATCCTTTGACTTTCAGCCTATGAATGTCTTATGAGTTAAATGTGTTTCTTGTATACAGCATATTGTTGGATTTTGTTTCCTAATCCACTTTGCCAGTCTATTTCTCTTAATTTGGGGAATTTAGTCAATTTACATTGACGGTTAGAATTGAGATGTACTGACTTACGACAGACATGTTATTTACCTGTTGTCATTTACTCCTTATTCTCCTGTGTTTAATTACTTGCCCTATTTGTTGGTTGCTTCTGATCTCACTCGTGGAGTTCTGATCATTTTGATACCTCTCTAGAACATCTTTCAGTACCCTGTGTATGGTTGGCTTTGTCATCATGAAATTCTTTAGCTGTTCTTTGTCATGAAAGTATTTCACTTCTCAATCAAATATGAAAGAGAGTTTTGCAGGGTATGGTAGTCTGGGCTGGAATTTGTTTTCATAGAGGAATTGAAGTACTCTTGTCCATACTCTTCTTGCCTTCATGGTTTGTGAAGAGAAGTCAGCCATAATTCTGAGGGGATTTCCTTTGAATGTGATCTGCTTCTTTTCTCTAGCGGCTTTCAGTATATTATTCTTGTACTGAATTTCTGGGATCTTGACTATTATATGTCTTGGTGTGTTTTTCATTGGGTTGCGGTTACTTGGTATTCTTTATGCTTCAGTTACCTGAATGTGAGATTGTTTCCTCATATTTGGGAAGTTTTCTGCTATTACTTCTGCCCATATTTTTTTAATGTCATTTGTATTGACCCCTTCTTTCTCATTGATGCCTGTTAGTCTCACATTGTTCATCTTTGCATCATCTTGCAGGTGATGGATTATTCTTTCCTGCATCCTCATTGTTTTTAAGAGATCCTTTCTTACCTTTTCAGTAGCTGTACCAGCATCTTCCAGATCTGAAACTCTGTCTTCACATTCACTTAAACGGTTTTACAAGCTTGTGATTGCCATTTTAATTTTCTCTCTGTCTCTTTGACTCTTCTTCATGTGATCTATTTCTTTTCTGTATTGCACTTTCAAGGAATCCGTCATTTTTCTGATCTCCTGTATTTTTTTTAATCAATGTCTTCCTTAGAAGCAGTTGAAAATTCTTTTACTGCAGTGTTTTTTTCAGATTGGGTTTCCTCCCTATGTTTCTGTATTTGCTTCTTTAGTTCAGATGCTATGAATTCTGACATTTCTTCTTTTATTTCAGAAAAAAATTGCGGTCTGAGTTCCTCTATGACTTTGTTCTGTTGCTTATTTACTATCAAAGCTATTAATTCATACATTTGAATGGAGCTAGCCTCTCCACTTGTTCTGGGTGGGAACTGGGTTTTTTCCATATGTTTCTGCATTTGATTCTTTAGTGCAGATGTTATTAATTCAGTGATTTCTTTTTTTATTTCCAATCTGAGTTCCTCTATACCTTTCTGCAGCTATTTCTTTTTTTCAGAAGCCGTTGATTCATTGCTTTCACCTGTGTGATTCCTATTTTGTTCTGTGTTAGTGTCCTCTGCACTTGTTATGGGTGGGCTTGTGTTCTGAGGTTGCATTTTGTTCTTTCTCGTCATTTTGTGTAGCACTATCTTCTGACCTTTGTTGTAGATCCTCGTTTTGGTTATAACCTTAGCAAGTACTGAAGTTCAGGTGCAGCTTGGGCTTGGGCTAGGACTGGTTCTGGGGGTTCCCGGAATGTGGCAGAAATTTCTACTATGCGGGCGGGGTGGGGGAAGTGCTGCGGAGTTGTGGGGGGCATTTCAAGGGGGTGGAATAGGGTCCAACCCATGCTGCACCTGGTCTGGGACCAGTAATATGTCCTGTCTGCTCTGGGACCAGTCATAAGTCCCGCCGGTGCAGGGTAGCCGGAAGCTCTCCCACACACTCACAGGGCCTGGGCTAGCAATGTGTCTGGGGTTTCCCGGAACGTGGCAGAAATTCCTACTCTGCGGGCGGGGTCAGGTAGGTGCTGTGGAGTGGTGGTGGGCTTCCCAATGGGTTTAATTGGTCATTTTCTGAGGGTATCTTCGTATCACATGCCACTGCTGTAACGTTGGAATGGTTTAGTCAAATACAAGTACAATAGCTAATAAATGATACAAAAAGGCACACATTCACCCAAAGAAAATTAATTTTGCCACACATAATCTTAGAAACTTTTGCTCTGCAACATGCCTGAGAAGCCAGCTTTGCAGAATTCTCTCTCTCTCTCTCTCTCTCTCTCTCTCTCTCTCTCTCTCTCTCT
>NW_004524763.1:36446-37310 GCF_000260255.1 Octodon degus | reverse complement strand
GTTTCTCTCTCTCTCCCTCTCTCTTCATTTCTTTTATTTAAATCATTACCTAGGGGTATAATCAATGTGCTAGTCTTCCTTTAGTAATGTCTTCATTATGGAACTACACCACAAAACACACAGTTTAACTACATATTCTATTAAGATCTAATTAACACTTAGATTCACATAAGCATCTAGTCCACCTTTTTATTTAGCCCAAGTGAAAAATACTACAGCCACATTCTGATAGATCAATACTGACAGGCAATCTTCTTTGGTGACAAGAAATCATGGTATAAAGACAATTTAACATACTTACGTTTATGTGAATATGGGCAGTACAAAAATACCTAACCTATCCCTTTCAAAAACAAAACTAAAATTATCTGAACAGTAACAGTTCCCCCAAAGTTTTAGGAGTGACAGTAAGACCAAAAGCCTTTTTTACACATTCTCACTGAAATAGAGCTTTAAGTGTTTTCATGTGATAAAAAAAACCCATGTTTTAAATCCAAATGATAGTTTGTTACTGTGATAGATTCTTTTATTTTCCTTTAAGTCTGAAGTTTGTATTTATACTTATGAGAAGCCTGGAAATAGAAATAATTATGAAATTAAAAATTAAATGAGAAAGTACATTCAATTATAAATAGGTGATTTGATTAGTATATATACAATACATAGTATATTTTCTCAGGTTTTTAAATTAATCAATTCATGTATTTATTTATTTAGTACAGGGTTTCACTGCTCAGCTTGGACTCCTAAGGATTTTCCTGTCTCAGTCTCCCCAGACCTTCTCTCAAGTTTGTTTTTGTTTTTTCTTTTCTTTCTTTCTTTCTTTCTTTCTTTCTTTCTTTCTTTCTTTTTCTTTTTTTTTTT
>NW_004524763.1:10987-36346 GCF_000260255.1 Octodon degus | reverse complement strand
TTTTTGAAGCAGGGATTGTACTCAGGCTCTTGCACTTGCCAGGCAAACACAATGGTTAGGATAGATATATAGCTACATTCTCTCAATTCAAGGAATAGAGAGATTTGTTCTAATAGTGTTTGTAAATAGGATATCATGTCTGCATCTTGCACAACAAATAACCACTAGGAAGGCAGTATTCAATGTGTTAATTATTGGAACTGTCCTACCAATTTGATTTGAAACTGTCTCATTGCTATTTATCGTTCAATAAAATTATTGAATAAAATAAAATAAAATATATGAAGGTACTCAAAAAATGAATACACTTATTCCACTGAATACACATAAGTGGAACACTTTTCTCCCTGGCTCTCTCAGGTGTTTTCAATAATTTTTTGGTAAAATATGTTTTATATTTAGTGAAGATACATCTTTGTAATGGTTTAAATGATGGTGTCTCCTTAGAAAACATGTGCTAAAATCTAATCCCTGATACCATCATATTAAGTGGTATGATCTTCTGAAAAAATGATTAAAACGTGAGGCTCCTACTCTTGTGAATAGATTAATGTCCTGAAACAACACCTCAGAAACCTCAGCTCTTTTGATGCTCTGTCTTTCTCCAAGTAAAGATCCAGCATTCATTCCTTTAGAGGACAAACCAACATGGTACCAACTTGAAGCACAAAGAACAGCTCTTAACCGACATTAGTCCTGCCAGTGACTTCATCTTGGGTTTTCTACCATTTAGAACCATGTGAAATGAATTTTAATTATTTAAGGACAGCCTAGTCTGTGACATTTTGGTTACATAACAACAAGGGCAGAGATTAGTAATGATAAGGGAAGATATTGCTTTAACAAATACTTGAAGTCATATGAGCAGCTTTGTAACTGGACTGTGGATACAGGTTACATGGTTTTGAAGTAGATCCTGTAAAAATTCTGTATCACTGTGAGTGGAACATGAAGACAAATTCTGGAAAGTGCCTAACAGAGGAGAACTACTGAAAAGGTCTCAGTCTTAGAGATAATTTATTCATCATACAGACAAATCTGGGAGAAGGATGGACAGTAAAAGCCATGTGATGTGGTCTTACACAGAAAGGAAGAAGACAGATGAAATATGGTAACACACTCTTCTAATCACAGCTTGAACCCTAGTCACCCACCTAGTAAGAGAGCCAGAGAGAGAGAGGGAGAGAGAGACAGAGACACAGCCAGAGACAGAGACAGAGAAAGAGAGAGTCAGAGACAGAGAGACAAAAAGACAGATAGACAGATAGAGACAGACAGAGGTAAAGGCAGAGAGAAGAGAAAAGTGGAATATCTTATTGGAAACTGTAGGGCTCTAGGGTACCCATGAAACCTTGTGGCTTGCTGCCCATAGCTCCAACAAGTGCCTGCTCTCTACATATCCTTGCAGCTTTCCTTGACATCTTTAGCTCTCCCACAAGAGCACCCCAGTGTAGCTCAGGCCTGTGCTCCAGAAGGCACAAGAGTCTTGTCAGCATCTATGTGGTACTAATTTTATAGGGTCACAGAATGTAAGAGCTGAGAGGCCATGGACATCTCCACCAAGATTTAGAAGAACACTTCAGAGGGTTTTGTGGTCCAAGTAAAGACCTACCAGAGGGGGAAGGCAGTCACAAAGTCTACTTGCCAGTGGAACCACTGGGCTGAGGCCATTGTACAGAACTCCAGTCAAGAGAATGCTAAATAGAGCCATAGAGACAAAACTGCTCTCAAGAGTGTAGATCCCAAGAGTCACCAACATGCAACACCAGCCCAGGAGAGCTGTAAGCCTCAGTCTCAAACCTTGAGACACACTGCATGATCTGTACCCAACCAAGCCATGGAGCCAGAGCTGCCTGAGGGTGTGGGGACCCACATCATATCCTCCAATGTCAGGAAGGTTTATATGAAGGTGAAGTTTGTTCTTAATCTTTGAGATTTCAATGTTGTATATCCTATTGGGTTTTAGATGTATGTTGGATCTGTTATTTCAGGCTTCACGTCTATTCTCCTTTTTAAAATATAAATATCAAATGGCCTTAGGAAAAGTAAATAGTTGGATCATGGCCAGTCACATAAAATTGAGGCAACCACACTTCTATTAATGATAGAACCTTTGTATGCATATGGTGTGTATATTGCAAAGCATGAAATGAAAACTGTGAACAATTGACTCAAAGATCACCAAATAGCAAATATGTCTTCCATATAGTCTTCTCTCTGGTTGGTTTAATGAATGAATCAATTTTGTGAAACTGGGGGTTGAACATAGAGTCTATGCTCTGCACTCCACTCTGATCACCTCCACCCCTGTTTATTTTGAGACAGGGTCTCACTATATCAGCTTCTTCTGTTTGTTGTCTTCCACCATATCTCATTTTAGTTCACTTTACTCCCCAAATAGATGGATAGCATGTTATCAGCTGTTAACTGGTAATATTCCTGACTTCAATGTTCAGTGAGTGTCAGTAGGATCCTGAACTCACAGAAATATAGAGAGCATGTTTGTTCTTATCTTCCTAATAATGATGACGATCCATAAATATTTGTCTGGTCCGCATGAGGCAGTGCCCTTTTTTTACTCATTGACATTAAAAAATCATTATTCATTCATGTATCTATCAATTGGAGTTGAGTATAATGGCAGGCTCTAGATATAATGTAAAAAAACATAGAGCCACACTCAGAGAGGTCACTGTTATTACCACATTGGAGTGATATGATAACAGCTTTCTACGTAGTACAGCAAAGTGTATTAAACGATGTTCTAGAATGAAGATGCAGAGGTGTCTCAGCTGTATTAGAATTTAAGGAATGTTTACTGGAAGAAAGTGGGATCCAAGTTCTGAATTTAAGACTTAGAGACTGAGACTTACAAGCAAGGCATGGGGGGAATTGTGTGCCAGACAGAAATGTTGGCTTACGTAGTCCCTAAGGGAGACAAAGCAAGGCCTCCGTAGGAGAGTGTAAGCCTTACTGCTTTATAGGAAGGTAGAAACCTATTAAAGGCATTCTTTGTAATCCAGGGTCAAATTTTTGAGAAGAGGATGCATGGAAAGCTTAGAAGTGGCAATGAACATGACACATTTATGCTTCTATTAATGATAGAACCTTTGTATGCCCTGTAGGAATCAGAAGTTAACAAGAGTGGAAACAAGAAAACCAGGCTGGAGAAGGGTAAACTGGTAATAATAATCTACATAAAGAAATTTGATGATTTAAACTACAGAAATATGATCTCAGAGAACATTTTAGAAGATATGAATTTGTCACTGAAGATGAAACATTAAAAAAGCAGAAATATGTGGTTCTGGGGCCAGGGAAATGGCTCAGTAGAATAAGTGCTGCCCTGGCAAGCACAAGGGTCTGAGTTCAATCCCCAGTTCTGCCAAAAAAAAAGGAAGGAAGGAAGGAAGGAAGGAAGGAAGGAAGGAAGGAAGGAAGGAAGGAAGAAAGAAAGATGTGGTTCTACGGAAGGTAAAAACTGAATTTGTTTAAATAAAATTAATTATCTGTATCTTATGCTGCACTAGGAAGCCAAATAAAATTTCAATTAATATCCAATGAAGTTAATAAAGAAGGTAATTCACTTTTTTGATGATAATCTCTCATCATTTCTTAAGTACATGATTATTGTGATCAATATGATTACTTTCAGCTTCAATCTGAAGTGCCAATTGCCTTAGTCTGAGTGTCTGCAACCCTCTCATGATTCACACTCACACTGAGCCCCAAGGAAATGGTATTAAGAGGCAGCGCCTTTCGGAGGTGATTGGGGGCGCCTCAGTGTCGGGAGCTCTGTGTAACGACCGGAGTGAGGTGTGCTGTGCTCTCCATGTTGCTCTTCTCTCTCTTTCATTGAATGAGGACTGCGCCCACCGTCTGGGGTGGACCTTGCATAACCATCAGAAGCAAACTGCAGTCATCAGCAGACACTGCTTCTGCGGCCAGTTTGATCTTGGGCTCCCAAGCTTCCAGAACTCTGAGAAGAAATTCCCCACCATTTGTACATTATTCTATCTCTTGTATTTTGATACAGAAGCATTCATGGACTAAAACACGAACTTAGCCAAATTAGTAAAAATGATAGCTGGCAGCTGTCAGTCAGGTTAAGCGCTGGAAACTTGCCAGCCCACACGACACCCTTGTAGTCTTTGTGAAATAGAATTGATGATAAATGTAAAAATCTGTTAACTTCTATATTTAAGATATATTCTCTAACAGACCTTTGGATAAATCCTATGAAGGTCCCCAACCACAGGGGAGGAGTCTGCTATTTGGGCTTGAAAGTGTTGTATTATGGACACTGTTACTAATGAAGAAAATATCCTTAAAGATCAAATTGCCACCCGTGTTAAACATATTCTATTGACAATATAAAATGATAGGCAGTTGAGGATTTATTTTGTTTACGGTCAGCTGGTGTGTACTTATGTGTCAGGGCCACTTTTTGGAATTGCTCAAATTTCGCTTTCTCTAGAGTAGCCCTAACTGACCTAGCGTGGGAAACAGAATACTGTGCTGACACGGGTCTTCCCAGAATTGGATGAAATCATAGCTGAGTTAGATGGAGTTGGAGGGGACCATCCGAGGGTGGACCTCATGAAGTCTGAAGGATCAATGCCACCAGCTTCAGACACTGCCTTTGATAGCCTGGTGAATGCTTTGAAGGTGGATATTTTTGCATATTCTCTAGACATACTAGAAAGACATATTTCTGATAAATAATCACTGTTTAGAAATTGACTTTAAAAACACTGCATGTGATCTGAGAAATTTCTATCCATACATAGCAAGGCTGTGCATCAGCTATACATCTGCCTGGAGGACAGCTGAAAATAGCAGGTATTCAGCAGCCAACTCGGGAAAGCGCAGATATTGTGACTGCAGTTGTCTAGGACTCGGGAGAACAAGGTTGAGGGCTGGGAGACCCCGAACCCCATCATCTTAATGCTTCACAAGATTCTAAATTCACATTTCCGTCAGAAAATTACTGGAATGGTATTACAACACTTGGCAAATATCAATGGTGGTGTCATGGTGGCTGTCTTGGAAGCAGAAATCCTCAGCAGAGTGCTCTTTTTACACAGTGCAAGACTGCAGAGAAATGGTCACTATGATGAAAATGAAAGTAACTTTTGTCTATAAAAATGGTTGAATCCCATCCCTATGAGGCAAGATAATAAATCTCTATGAATTTGTCCCTGAGGAAAAATTTTCATTTTCTGGGCACTTTCCCATTTTTGTAACAGGGTAAAAACCGTAAAATGCTAGAGGCAAAACAGCCAGCCATTTGGAGCTGCATTTTCTGCTTTTTTTTGAGCACAAGTTGGTAGTGAAACTAGTCCCTCTCCTTGGGCACAAGGAAGCCACTGTGTTTTCACATTTATTTCTATGAAGTACAATGAGGATAACTAAGCTTTAGGAAAGAGAAACATCTACAGTCTTGATAAACTCACATATTCAAGTGTCATTTTAATAGAATGATAAAAGTTTATATTTACTAAGAAAATCGAGTGCCTTTCTAGATAATTCCTTTGAGATGCTGGAAATTAATCTTTTATCAGGTGGAAACCCAAATAACCTTGTTTTGCTGCATGTTAAGTCCTAACTTCTACATAAATTTTATTTATACTTGTAACTATGAGCAAGTCATTTAAATTTCAATTTGGCTTCCTTACTTGGTAAACTGGAGTATATATTGATATTGGTAGCTGTGAGTATAATTTAGATCAGATTTCATCAAAACTGCTGCCCTTTTTTATTAAACATCTTTATTGAAAGACAACCATGCCGATTCATTTACATACTTTCTATGACCACATTTGTTTTACAGTTACACTGCATGATTGTTTTGGAAACCATACATCCTACAAAACCTAGCATAGTGACTACACAGTCCTTAGAAAAAAAAAAAATTCCAACACTTGTTTTAAACTGTTGGTGTCATTATGTCCACTTTGAAAATTACTTTAGCTATAATGGGTTGGTTAGATCACATGGTTGGAAAGAGCTAGTTCCTTAAAATCATGAGTAGCAGTTAATGAGGCTGTACTGCTTTTATATTTTTGCATCTGCAGGGCTGAATTTGCATCAGTTCCACAGATCCCTCTCTGAGAGCTGTCAAGTCATCTGCCTTTGAATTCTGACCATAAATAAGAAAGCCTCCATGGAGTCACTAAGTTTCAAATCATGAGGCTGCCTCAGCTGAACATTTTTTCCTCCAGTAATGAGATGGTTAGTCAATGAGTCATGTTCCTTTCCTTTATGTTTCTTATAAAAAAGTATTCTAAAGGTTTATACATTTTAATTCTGTTTTCTGAAAGCTTTTTTAGAGTACACAGGCATAATGTTATTAAAGAATGGATTTTGCAACTGAAATGTCAAGAATGTTTCTTGTTTCCTCTTCCTCTTCTTCTTCTTCCTCCTCCTCCTTTTCTTCCTCCTCCTCTTGCTCTTCCTCCTTCTCCTCTTTCTTCTCCTTTGTATTTTTGAGACAGGGCCTTGTTGTGCAATTCAGGCTGGCCTCAAACTCACATCAACCATCTTGCCTCAGCCTCCTGAGTTCTGGGAATGTGCCTCTACACTCAACTCTGGTTTCTTCTTGATTGAGGGAATGTTGTATATATTTATTTATTTATTTATTTATTTATTTATTTAGTACAGTCTCTACAGGGTCTCACTACATAGATCAGACTCCTAGTGATCCTCCTGTTTTCAGCCTCCCAAACGCTGGGATTACACGCATGCACTGCCATGTCCAGTCTCAGTCACTGTCTCAGCATGCCCTGGAGGCTGGGACAACATGGCATGCCAGGGATCAAACCCGGAATTCCTGATAAGTTTTTCTACCTATATGACATTTATTAAAGAAGGAAAAAATATCATTTTCTCAAATGAATTTGAGATTCTACAGATTTTCTCTTTGAACCTGACAAATTAGGTTGGTTAAATATGAATGATAAGAATTTGTTGTAATTAAAATTCTATCCAAAGCTGCCATAAGTAGAACATACTATGAACAAAAGAGGATTTGTTAAATGTGGTGGACAGCTGCTTCTATCACATTACTCTGAAACACTTTGTCCTAAAGAGTCAAGAAACATTCACATGTGCATGAACATTTTCAGCAAGAAGATGGGACTGTTATTTTCAAATGTGATATCTGATGTCTACATTCAGTTTAACACAGTGGGTTAAATAAAAACACTGTATCCAATTAGTCCTACTGGTTTTGAGACAGTATTTCCTCTAGGATTCAGCGAAGTATGCAATGAGGGACATAGTGACATCTTGAGTGGTTACAGCATGGTTCCTCTTCATATACGTGTATATAAATATAGCACATTTATATTTATATATGCAATAGAGTGCTTTTTATGCTATGAATCTATTTGGTTATGGATCAGTCTTTAAGAATTAAAAAAGTATAAATGAATAAATTCATAAAAATACAGAAATATATTAAGAGAAAATATCACATAATAAATAAGAAAAGTAAGGTCATTGAAAGCATAGTTCATATATACTTGTTACCTGTATGGCCTTTTAGCTTGAATTCCTTTGTCTATAATCTTTAATAACAAGAAAAGTTACCATAGCCAGGTAGATGGTCCATGTCTCTAATCCCAGTACTTGGGAGCCTAATGCAGGAGGTTTGCTGTGAATTTGAGGCTGGCCTAGACTACATAGGGAGTTGAAGACCTACCTGACCTGGGCCTTGTCTCAGAAAACAAAGAAAAGCTACCACATCATGCTGACATAAGGGATAAAATATTAAATAAGTATAATGAATTTAAAGTGATATCTTGTATAGGGTCATTGCTGATAAAAGTACATTTATATCAAACTTACTATTATTATGGTCATTATTGTTTTAATTCTATGTTGAAGAAAACAAAAACAAGTTTTCTTCAGACTTGAAAGTGAGAGAAAGTATAAAATAATTATTCAGAATATTTTAAAGGCAGGGCCAGCAAGATAGCTCAGTGGTCTAAAGTGCCTGCTTAAGCAAGCTTAGGCAAGTACACAAGGATCATGGTTTAATCCCCAGAACCACTTGCCACACCAGACCCACCCCTAGGGTGGGCTGAGCCGGCCACACACAAAAAAAATAATATTTTAAAGGCATATAAATGATTCAACAATGTAACATACACATACACATACAAAAAAAATAATATTTTAAAGGCATATAAATGATTCAACAATGTAATCTATAGAAAAATAAAAAATTTGTATATATTTTGTTATAAACATATGCACATATAATTGTAACATGAAGGACTGGGGATATAGTTCAGCAGCATATGCACCTGTGCAAGGTCCTTAGTTCAATCCCCAATATTGAAAAAAAAGAAAGAAAAAAAGGAATATGTTTATCTGCTAAATATATAATAGTACATATTTTAGCAGTATTTTTATTATATATAATACATAAGTACATTATTATAACACTATGCACAAATGATAAAAGCACAAAAGTAAACCCAACAGCTAAGTGAATGCAGTTGTACATGGAATCACCTTGATGAAGACACAAAAGGATAATAAAAAGACCAGAAGCCAGGTGGTAGGAAGAGTAAATGAAGTTCAATGTATGTCCAGTAAGACTTTGATGACACACAGAAGAAATAGTAAGTGCACTATGGTGAGGAAGCATAATTATGAATGAAGCCTTAGCTGATGAGCCAATAAGAGGCTGAAGCACTGAAAGAAGATGAGCCTTCATATTCAGTATTGTACCATGTCAGAGTACAAAGTGCACACACAGCTTAGACTAGCTTAAAGACACAAATGACATCACCTTGAATAAACTTCAAATGTTTGCTTTCCAGATAAAACATATGATGCACAAGGCATATTTGTTGACTTGAATTGTATAAAGTTAAAATGGCACAAAAAAGACAGTGACTATAAGAAAGGAAAAAAAAAAAAAAGGAAAAAGTACTCTTTGTTCTTACAAATACAAGTTTAAAATGTACATTAAAAATCAAATTTTTGAAATAATATATCTTGAATTCAGTAGAACCGAAAAGGAAAATAATTTGAACTTTTATTTTTGATAAATAGTGAAAAGAGAGAAATTAAGTCAATCCAGTAAAATATTTAGATCAGTTGGTAGTTGATGGTGTGATATAGTATTTTCTGTTCACATTAAATATTTCAGGAGTTTTTAAATTGAGCTCTAATGAGCTCTTGGATTTTTTAAAAAAGACAACTCTCAGAAAATCCTTTGAGGAGTTCTTCATTAATTAGGTGGTTCACATTGAGTTTGTGGGGAAAAAAATATTTCCACAAGACTCAAATAGGCTGAACTGTAAAGAATGTACCTTATCAGGCAGCACATTAAGGAGCCGTGTAAGTCTGCCAGGAACTGAGACTGCGGTTCCAGAAAGTCTAAGAATTCGAGTACTGACATGTAGTCCACTAAGGGTCATTTTAAAAGACTCTTACAAACTGTGTGCTCCACGTTTAACTTTTACCAGAGTTATAATTTAATGTGGAAAATATATTAACAGTTGCCTTAAAAATTAGAAATGTCTGCACCTAGAATGCAGATTATAGAGTTGGAATGATGAACATAAGCACATACACACTGAAGAAAAGAGTCACACAAATGTTATTTAGCTTTATGCTTCAAGTCAAGCATTTGTGTAAAAAGCAGGGGGAGAGAGAGAGAGAGAGAGAGAGAGAGAGAGAGAGAGAGAGAGAGAGCTAGTTTGGCATAAGGAATGCTTTCCTTGGCTTTCTGCTTGCAGTGTGGCTAAGGTACAATGATAAAAGCAATTTTACAGAAGTGAGGGCTATGTGCTCAGACAGCAAACCAGGTCTCGACTAAGGTGGCTCTGTTCTCTCACGCTGATGCGGCAGAACCCTTCTGGAAACAGGGGAGCCATCACTGCACCTTGAGGGTGTCACTTTCAGTCACTATATAGTTTTAGGCTAGAGCACTATGTTTGGGCTCTGCTGAGTGGTAAAAGGTGATTACATGTATTTAATGTTCTTAAAGCCAAGACAACTTTTTTAGTGAAATGTTAAAGAAGGAGGACAAGGAGAACTGGCTCTTTGCATCCCTTTTGAGGTTTTGCTTAGTTGTGTTCATGTAGGGTCTTGCCATGCAGCTTCAAATACCTGAGGGCTGGGATTACAGATGTGAGCTACCACGATCAGCCTCTATTCTGTTTTAGAAATTGCTTCTAAAGTGACATGCATACACAAAAATATTCAATGTAAAAATTTTTAATATACTTAGAATACCTACTCATCCTTATCTAAAAGGTCCCTACTACACCATTCAGAAATAACACTGAACACATTGGTAACAGCTCAAATTGGCTCATATTCTGCATGTTGTTTTCTTATATTTTTTGAGGGGCTTAACAATAGGTAGCCTACATATTTCTAAGCAAATATACAATTAACATTTTCTAAGTAGTTATTTCTGAGAGGTTCAATTGATCATCTACCTAGAGCAAAATCTTCTGAGGCAAGATATGAAGGGAGTTAAAGAGCAAGTTCATTGGGTTTTTTTGAAAACTGCTTTTGTTTTTGTATTTAGTGCCGGGTCTACAAGGGTCTATAGGGTCTCACTGCACAGGTTGGAGTTGTAGTGAATCTCCTGTATTCAGCCTCCCAAATACTGAGATTACAGGTGTGCTCCACCATGCCCATTGACAATTACTTTTACTACAATGAGAAGATGAACTGGAAGCAGCTGCTATTGCAGATTACTTTTCCCTTTACTGAAGCTGTGTAAAAGCAATGACAGCGACGGACTGTTGTGTGTAAGCTGGGAGGGAGAACAGCCTTTCTCCGCATAGGAACCAGTGCCCAGAAGAGCAGTGGTCTGCACAATATCATATCACACGTACTATATTTTCAATTGCAAAAGATGCTATAATTGGAAGGAAAAATCATCATTAATTGCAAGTACACTCCCCTAGGCATTTGGAAATAAAACATGCACTGTGGAGAGTATGTTCACGGAGTCTCATCCAGTAGTCATGAAGATCAGTTACTCTAAACCTAAAATGAAGGAGAAAAATAAGTATTAATCTTACAGTAATAAGTCATATCTAATGCAAATTCCTCTTATTTCTACAATGTTAGAATATGTTGAAAATCAGAAACAATAAATTTGCAACTGATTGTCTTGCCATAAAATTCTACAGTCCCCAAATAAGGCTTACTTCAAATCAAGTAATTATGGAATTTAAAAACCTTTTGGTGTTTATTTTTACACCATCAAAATATAGTGAGCACCTACCAGGTGTTATACTTTCTTCTATAGGTGGGAATACAATATTCATCAAAAAAGGAATGAAATAAAATAAAACATGCACATATACATTAAAAGAAGTTGCAAGAATATAAAGAGTAAGGACATTGCAAAGACAGTTTGCATCAACTGAGTTGTGTCACCTTCTTTGGTTGCTTCACATGTTAGGCCTTGGTGTAGGTGTTGAAGTTACTGATGATGAAAGAGAAAAAGATTGTTAAGGAAATAAAACTGCAGTAAGTTTTATTAAGAAGAGTGATAGAAGAGAAAGTTCATGAAAGAGTATACAATACATTTTCAAGACATCTTTTCACAGATTTAAAAGTGGTCCGAGTTAAGATAAGGAGAATAAAGTAGGCTTATAGTTATCTGGAGGACATTTCATAACAAGGAAACATGTTGCACTAATCCTGACATAAAAGGGAATTTGGTAAACCTGAGCCAAAAAATGAAGTCCTACAATCAGGAGGTCAGATTCGTTGTCTGCACAGGAAAAGGCAAGGCTTGTGTCATTCAGACAAGTTGAGATTCTATTTTCAGGAAAGCAGAAAGCTTTTGTGTAATTCCTAAAATATGTGCAATCTAAGTGATTTGTGTATTGTCTGGGCCACAGTGGATACAGGCGGTAAGAGTAAAGTACAGAAGATTAAGGAGTGTTCGTTTCTTCACGTGGGATAGATCGTGAGACTCTTGGGAATGAGAGTTCTGGAAGGCCTTAAAAACACTTTAAACATTTTACTTTCAGGATGAATGAAATGGGGAGAGTGACTGGAGTGTGTTAAAGGGATTGTAGGTTTCCTGTTTGAAAGGCTTGTGGTTGCATGGGGCCTAATTTGGATAGAGTAAGGTGAAAGCCAGGGGAACCAGGCAAGGAGCGGTCAGAGTCCAGGAGACAGTAGGGCTGACCGTGGAGGGACTGCAGACCCACAAGGCTCCACCCATATTTTGGAATTAGAGACCTGAGAGAACAGGAAAATAGGCAAGAGAAGAGAACAGGAATACCCTAGGTTTTTGCTTTTAATGTGGGTAGCTAAAAAAGGCAACATAATCATCAATAAAAAGAAGACATGGAATTAAATCTGTGAAAAGTTTTCACAGATGGCAAAAGGTTTGGGTTGACTATAAAGATTTCAATTTTATGTTTTTACTTTAGGGTAAGTGCTAATGGTATTTTGCTAATAAAATGGGAAGGTAAAATGAAGTACCAGCCTCAACCATTTAGTCACCGACTTACTGAGGGATGGTTAAATGACAGAGGATATTCCACTTATGTATTTCTTCGATACAGAGTCTCTTTCATGAAAAAAGGCAGTTTCCTCCTTAAACGTGTTCCTTTACTTGGACATATGTATCAGTAGATCCTAAGAGATTTAGGGGTTTATCTGTAAAGTTTTTAAAGTTTAATAGTCACAGTAAATAAAAAAGGTTGATGTCTACCAAACAGTATTTCCATGAAGAATGTAATGAAACAAATTTGTTATTCACTGTCAAAGAATGTACTCAAATTATAATTTCTTTGGTGGTGTCTAATGAGTAACATTACTAATAGAAAGGATTTCATTGTTCCAGAGTCTAACAAAACAGTGCTAGTATTGAGTTTCTATTTTGTATGTCTGCTTGTATTCAAACTACACAAGTAGTCTGAATGTAGTAGCAACGTTTATCAGAGGAGGAATATGAACATGTCTTCTCAGGACATGGCATTAAAATCACTACATTGATTTGTCTTAGAATCTCAGATTGGGTTTCAACCATTATTTGTGAAATAAACAAGTGTGATTTATCATTCTTTCCCTGGCTCTGCTATACAAGAATTCTACACGGCCCTAATACTTGCTAAATTATATATGCATATTCATCTTGAATTCCCTACAAGAGGATGATTCAAACATAACACATTAGCTTAAAACAAAACAGCCATATGGCACATGCACTTTAAGATAAATAACACTTGCCAGTTTTTAAATTGATATTTTCCCACATATACTCTCTGCTTAGATTCCATGTATTAGATAAACAAAATTCAAGTAATATATAGCAATCTACTGACTGGGTTAAATTTATTTCAACCATGAAATGTTGGATAGCTTAATGATAGCTTATCTATAACAAAGCTGTAAAGTGAGAAAAACTAAGTTCCAGAGTCTAACAAAACAGACATTTTAGGGAGATTTCTTGTTCTTTTAATTTGGGACATTTGAATATTCTAAAAATAGGGGGTTTTGGTCTTCTTTTTCTTTTGCAAAGTACAAATGTAGACTAGTATAATAAAAAACTTAGTGATGATTACTAATTATGTATCTGAAAGCATTTCTTTGAACATTTCAGCATATTTGGTTATGCCTTTCAGAATGCAGACTGTTCCACGGTCATTGTATGTTACTTATATTTACTGTTACATGTTAAACAAAAAGAGCACTTTTAGGCCACAGCAATTGAAGGTTAACATTATGTTTAAGTGAGTCAGAGAAAGTAAAATTGTCTTCACAAAGAGCAAAGCCTGCCATGTCATGGTCTTCCTACTCGCTTTCCTTATTCTGCTCATACTTCTTCCTTATAAGTCTACTTGAACTCTTTCCACTAAAATAGGATATTGACGCTCAGATTCACATCTTGACTATATAAAGAGTTATTGTGAAATCAGGTAGACTGGAAATTAAGAAATGCTAATCAATGACTAGGACATTTTTCTTTAGAATTACCTTATATAAACCCTATAATTTTCTGATCTTGGTCACTTCTTTTTCTAACATTTTGGCCTACATTGTAGTGATATAATCACTGAGATTCATAGAGATATTTCTCTGTACTTCTTCTCTTTATTTTTCCTGATGAAACTTACATATCTTTACATGTCATTAGCTGTTCCACTTTTACTGAAGTGCATTGGAAAAAGAAAAATTATCTTATTTAAAGAATATAATGAGCTATATCAATGAATGTATACATACACTGTGAAGTAACTGCCAAAATCAAGAATGTGAACATATTTACAATCTGACATAACTGCCTTATCATCTCTCTCTCTCTCTCTCTCTCTCTCTCTCTCTCTCTCTCTCTCCATTGACTACTTGAGATCTACTCTACTTGCAAATTTTAAGGGTTCAGTACATCACTATTAGCTATAATCACCTTGTAATATATGAGTTCTTATAAGTGTATTTATCTTATAATTGTGAGTCTCCCCCAACCCCCGTTTCCTTGACCCCATTAAGTGCCCTTCCACTCTGTAATTCTTTATTTTTATATTTATATTTATATTTTAAAGAAGAATTAATCTTTGTACTCACAAGATGTGTGATCTTTTCAGCAATAACTGGAAATAGGTATAAAGTTTAATAAAGACTAGTGTTGAAAATAATGTAATATGACATATTTACCCAAGGACGATGATTTCTTGTTTTCTTATTAACATGAAATATGAGACCCTATCTGATACCAGACAAGCCTCAGAACAAAGGATGTCTTCTCTTCAAATTAAGTCATTGCCTTAGTATGATGTTGTACATATGTATTGACTGAGTTGGATCTGTCTGGCTCTCACTGGTACAGTAGTGTGTGCAGTACTATGAAAGACCTAGCAAACTAATTGATTATTATTGGCTCAGAGGCAGTGTTTAAGTTATCTCCACCCTCATTAATTTATAACCTTGCTAAGTCTTTATCATTAAAATTTTGGTGTTATTTTTATTAACATACACATTTGTTATCCTTAATTGACAGTTTGACAAAGACTTCTCCAAAGAAAGGATTGTTTCAATGTGCAAAGTGGCTTTAAAAAAAAACTCTCTCTCTCTCTCTCTCTCTCTCTCTCTCTCTCTCTCTCTCGCTTTCTTTCTTTGGTACAGAGTCTCGCTATGCAGCTTGGACTCCTAGTGATCCTCTTGTTTTCAGCCTCCCCAGCACTGGGATTACAGGCATGTGCCACCACTCCATTTTTGGTGGCTGGCACAGCGCAGGTTTCCGGGACCAGCACAGCATGTGGTACTAGGGATTGAACCTGTGTTCTTTGATGGCCAGGCAGTCACTTTGACCATCGAGCTGTCTTCTTAACCCCTAAACTGTCTTTTGATTTTCTTTTCCTGATTAAAGGTGAAAATGTCTCCTGATGGTCACTATAAAGTCATGGCTGACTGTATATTCTAGTTTTTAATTTTTTTATTTTTTTTCATAATTTTATTGAGAAATTAATAGCAATGAGACAGTTTCAAATCAAATTGGTAGGACAACTCCAATAATTAACACATTGCATACTGTCTTCCTAGTGGTTATTTGCTGTACAAGATGCACACATGATATCCTATTTACAAACACTATTAGAACAAATCCTTATTTTTCCAAAAAAATAAAAATGAATTACATTATTAAAGCTATTGTTGACGATTACAAAAAATATGCCCATTCCTTTTGGTCTCCTCTAGTCTTGATGCGAGTACAGCAATTTTCTCTTTAATTTTGTAAACATATATTTACTAAAAGCAAGTGTGTCTATCATAAAGAGCATAGTGCCAGTGATCTTTGTTGCCATATATTTAGTTTTAAATTTAATTTTTGTTTATTTAAGGGAAATATTATGAAAATACAGATATAGCAACAGGTAGAAGATACAAATTATACATAATACCTACCAAGAACATATTACTATTAATATTTCATATTTGTCATCCAGTAGGAATGTTCACACACACACACACACACACACACACACACACACACACACACAGGCAAGATAGTTTTTACAGGTTGTAGCTGAAGAGGAAAAATTCTAGCTCTGATTGATTTTCCCATATCAGAGATTCATTTATGTTTTGAGCTGGTCATTTTTTTCTTGAGACTGTAAATATTTTGATTCTGATCTGTCTCAAACTGAGATCTTAAAAAAAAAGAGACTTTCTTTTAATCTAAGTTTCCAGGCACTCCATAATACTACATATACTACTTCTACATAGCACAGTAATTTTTTGTATAATTTTATTGGGGGAGAAGCTTGTTCTAGGGCCTTTTAATTTATGAGCTACCTTTACATGAAGAAAGTTACCTATCCTTTTGTGTTCATATATTAAAATCTATCTCTGTGTCCCACCATGCCTTTCTCAGTGGTCTAAGTCTGCAGAAATTGAGAGAGTTTTAGCCCTCTTGGTTCATCCTCCCACTCTCCCAATCCAAACCTAGAGTTTTAGAAAAATCATATTTAAGTGGTAGCACATACCATCTATCCATATAGACTCTGTGGATAGCTTACATTGATAACTTGTAAGGCTTAATTTTTTTTTTTTATGTATTTGATACAGGGTCTTGCTACGCAGTTCAGACTCCTACCAGTCCTCCTGTTTTCAGCCTCCTCAGCACTGGGATTTTGTGCTACACCATGCCCATAAGTCATGTTTATCATCTAGTAAGAATGTTAACTAGATTTCTAGTAAATCTTACACACACACACACACACACACACACACACACACACACTTGTGTGTGGCTGGCTCAGTGCGCCCACAGCAGGCCTGGTATGGCATGTGGTTAAAATTTTAAATTAAAAAAGCAAGTTATAGTATAAAATAAGGGAAATACATTAATCATAAAAAGGAAAAAATAAAGATGGGCACATGTTAGTCTCACCATCAAGCAGTTCAGCAAGCACCAAAATAATAAAATTATTGTTGATTTATTCAACAGTAAAATTTTCTTTGTATCTGAATTTTTCCAAAAGTCATAATTTGTGGCAGTCTTTAAGTATAATTAGTGAAAAACTCTCAATTTGAAGCCTGATAAAAATATATATAGTGATGGGTATTTCACTCTGCAGGCAACATGGTAATCAGTACTTTTCTAATTTTTTGAAGTAAAATATTTGCTAGCTTTATCTTTTTCCTTAATTGAAAATCTGAGAATATGTACTTTTAATGCTTCCAGCTGAACTAAACCTAAGTGTTCATTTTGATTGTAGTAATTTTATCCATCTACTGAAAGATTATATGTTCTTAAGAGTAGTCAAAACAGTCAATAAAAGCTTTCACTGGTCCTCCTTAAAAACTTCATTAAGCTTCCATCTTAGCTTTCCAGAGAAATAAAAGTGAAACATCTTCATATGGATCTGTACTTTATAAGGCCCTAGACACACTTTTCACAGGGTGGAAATTTTCCATATGTGGGCACAAGTGGCCTTATTGCATTTGGTAAACGTACTTTCAGAATGGCTTCATTTACTGGAAATAAGATACTTTTTTAAAAAAACCTTTGAGATCTCTTCTACCAGGACATGCTTAAGAGTCAGATATGCTTTCTTGTGTGCGAAGCATTTTTTCTTAATGGATACTTGCTTGTGATGGGTGCTACAGTTCTTGTTGCCCTAGAGACAGGAGATCTGTAGCCAAATAAACAGGTAGTCCTGAATATTAAGTCAAAAACAAACTCTTTAGTGATGCTTGCCTCTGTGAGAGGGAGGCCAACATTTTTAACATACTTGTTTATCTGTATATGTTTTATAAAAATGAAACCTCCTTTATATTTTTACCATGGAGCATGCAATACTGATATTAGTATAATTATTGTTTTGTTAATTAAATAGTCCCAAGGTACATATGTACAGGATTTTTTAGGAAGAACTGATTTCACAACTTTACTAGGTTACATTTAAAATATCAAATGACTGTCTCTTTCATTGAGAAAAACAAATTATCTTCAAATTTGAAAGGAGATAAACAAAGTAATTTATTTCTTTTTTTTCTCATTACAGTTTAAACAATGATTCATAAAGTACTCAGGGGCCAGGGAGATGGCTCAGTAGAATAATGCTTGCCCGGCAAGCACAAGGGTGTGAGTTCAATCCCTGGTTCTGCCAAAGGGAAAAATAAAATAAAAGAGAGAGAGAGAGAGAGAGAGAGAGAGAGAGAGAGAGAGAGAGAGGCACAGGAAATCTCTCTATCTGCCCATGTGTACTTTACACTACCAGAAAAGAATATCTGTGAGTAGCTGTAACACAATTGCATTGTGTCCATTGACAAAATACCATGGAATATATACTAAAATATATATTAATAGACACACTATTATGTTGAAGGGCTTTGGAAATCATTTCACATATATTCAGTCACAATGCCAGCTATACAAACTGTATAACATATACAAGTTCTATAGTTCTATGTTTGTTTGTTTGTTTTTTTAATGTATTTAAGACAGTGTTTACAGGGTTTCACCACATGATCTGACTCCTAGGGATTCTCCTGTTTTTACCCTCCCAAGTGCTGGGATTACAGGAGCGCGCCACCACGCCCAATTCAATCACCATCTCACTGCGCCAGGGGGAGGGGCGGGCAGCACTCTGGCACAGTAGGCTGGGGATGGAACCCTGGCTGCTGTGCTCTGCCTAAGCAGGCGCTTTAGTCCGCTGAGCTATCTGGCAGGCCCAAGTTCTTCTGTATACGTTTTACATAAAAATAAGGTCAAAATCGTGTTTCTTTCTCAGTTCATTTTGTTTGATGTTGAATTTTTCTTTTTTATTTATTTTAGGGAAGGGTCTACAGAGTGTTCGGGGTCTCACTACACTATCAGATTCATAGTGAGTCTCTTCTTTACAGCCTCCTCAGAGCTGGGATTACAGGCGTATGCCACCATGCCCAGTCTGAATTGCCATCTCAACGCGTCCTGGGTGTGGGGCCGACGCCAGCACAGCAGGCCTGGGTATCGAACTCCTAGCCCCTCCGCCTGCTTGCAGGTGCTTTAATCCACTGAGCTATTTGGCCAGCCTGATGTTGACATTTTAAAATCAATGGCAACTGGGCATGGTGGCTCTTGCCTGTAGTCCCAACACTCAGGAGATTGAGGCAAGGGACCAGCCTGAGCTACATAGTGAGTTCAAAACTAGCCTGAATACACAGTGAAACCCCGTCACAAACAAATGAACCTCAAAAAATAAAATCAATATAATCTTTGGGTTTTAACTTAAAATTTACAACACCAATAGCATGAGATTCTGTTTTTACTTCACCTAATAATTAGTATGACTGGAAAATATAAAGCAAGTTTAACAGATATCATGATTTTTTTTTTCCTGAAAAATAGTTAGAAAAAAACAAAAGATTGGGAAATGGAATGGAGCTGGACCAGGGAAACATTTTAAAAATTTAATATTTACTTGCTGTTCATACCTGTTCCACCTCAGCTCCAGCTACAAATATTCACAGGAGGAAAAGCTCATCAAAGCAACCCTCACTGCAGAAAAAAGTGTGGTTCCACTGAAAAATCTCTTGGATGAATGATAATTTAAAATTAACAAATGAAAACAAAGAGAATAAAAGGGCATCCTTACAAATTTACATTTGAGAGGTAGGAGAAATTTGTCAGTTTAAAAAGCATAAAAATGATTTATTTGCAGATCTTACTGAGTCAGAGATTCTATAGTTCAGATTTATAAATAATGAGGAACAGAAACTAAATAATTAATGACAACACTTGCTAAACTTTGTGTGTGTGTGTGTGTGTGTGTGTGTGAATTCTAATTTGATGTCTAGGTTTCCGTCTGAACTTTTGTTACTGTACAAGACTCCACTGTTTCCTGGTATTGTTAGTGACACAAATAATCTTGAAAGAAAAATCTCAGAGCCCAGGATCACCTCGGATATTATGAACACTTGGGAGGATAACTGTGGGCGTGTGTTGCACTGGACAGCAACCTCTAATCTCGGCATCACTGTGTATTTAACTTGGTGTCTTCACATTTCCTGGAAGAAAAATAGAAATCTTTTAGCAGATACTTGGGCTTTTCTCAAGAGCTTTGTAAATTAAAAGTGAGGTTTGATAGCATTTTACGTCAGCAACGTTTCTTTCTCTTATGCTTTAAAAAAAATGCTGTGAGAAATAAGGAGAATTAGTTAAGTCTAGCTTGTAAAGATTTAATGTTTCAAATTGGAGATGAGTACACATGCATCTGGATTTCCTCAAAGAAGGTGAAAAAAAACCATGAAATTTCTTTAAGAAGTATTTTTGCTCACATTTTCAGGAAATTTGAGTCCATGGTTGGTTGTCTGAGAAGCGGAAGGGGCCTGGAGGAGGGGCCCAGCGCAGAAACGCTGTTCACTCGGGGCAGCCAGGAAGCAGACAGGGAAGGAAAGGGTGGGAACAAGAAACTGTCCTTTCAGGTAACGCCCTCTCTGAGCCATCTCTAGCCACGCCCCACCTCCTAACAGCAATTAGACTACTGACTTCCTCAGCGGACAAGCCCCTTGATGAACACAGGAACCTGCCTGAGTCAACAATATTCCACAGAGGAGAATGTGGGGGAAATCTTAGGGCCAATCCTTAAAAAGCATTAGGAAACATAGTAACTTACAATGTAAGGATACTGCTACTTACAAAAATTAATTCCCTATATTTTACATGTAACTATGTGGTCCATGTTATCTTTGCCTTATTTTTGAAGAATACACTTTTCCTTAAAATGCATTATCTTATTTGTTACCTTTGAGACTTTAGAAATACTAGTGCTAAGTTTGAAAAAGATGAAAATATTTCTCAGAGTACCACCGATTCTAGGGTTTTTGTTTGCTTCTGTCTCTCCCTCCCTCACCAACTCCTTTCCTTTCTCCTCCCCATCCTGCCATTGGAACCTGCCTTTCCACTAAGCTCTAGCCCCAGACTTTTCTTTAATGTGAAAGCCCATCACAATATGTTCCTAATCTGCTCAGGCTCAATTCCAACTTGTGGTTCTCCTGCCTTAGAGGCCTGCATCACCCAGCCTTACTCACTTATATATGATTTTACCTTAATTTTATCAAAACAGTTCTTAACTGTCTGCTACGTTCCAAGGTAACGTTTTTTCTCTCAGTTCTGTCTTGTAAAGTATCTCTTTCTGCTCTCATTTTTCTAAATTTAGGAGCAATAACTCTCATCTAAACAAAAATGTATTCTTGCCCATTAGAAAGATAAAACAGCTGGAGCCAATAAAGGGGGAAAAGACAAGTTAAGCACGTAGACCAAGAGTAATATATATCCACAGTCATAGCGCTGACTTTCTTACTGGATATTAGTCCATCTATTTACGGCTGTGTATCTTTAGATTTTTAAACATGGTAATAGATGTTATGCATGAGGATTTCACCTTGTGAGTTTGAGTGTTCATATTAGTGTACATATGTGGAATCAGTTGTATAACAACACGTGCGATGTGGTTATTTATTTATTTTTGGTAGAAGATTTAAGTTTCAGATACAATTAAAAGTTGTTCTTATTTTTGAGTGTTCATTCAGTTCATACATTACTGTTTATGATCATTTACTGTGGCCCAGGGAGATAGCTCATTGGCCTAAGCACCTGCCTGGCAAGCACAAGGTCCAGAGTTCCCTTACTTACTATACTTTGAAAACAACATCAGAAGTAATTACAATAAAACTATTGTCTGTAAATGTGAACATTGGTATGTAGTAATTCCTCTTTTAGATGTAATAATTTCCAGTAGCTTTCTTCATTATTATTGAGAATGATTCTTGTAACCTTTGGAAGTACAGAATTTGCCAAGAAGGATCACCCCAGATATCTGGCCGCTTCCCATCCCTACTCTCAACGCTAAACAGCCGGTGCAATTCTACCAAATAAACTGACTTGCTGTAATTAGAATGTCTTCACTACATTCTTATTTCTGTAGAAACAAATTTTATATTTCCTTGTCATCATCTAGAATCTACGGAGAGAGTAAGTCTTAATTGTTCTTTCAGATCTCCCTGTTTGGGAGGAATAGGATGGAATTATTCAGCATTTAGCTGAAAAAAAAAATCTTGGGAACTGCTCTCTTCTATACAAGTGGCTTTCTTTGATAATTATTATACAATTTGTATCACAGTAAGTTACTTTTAAAAAATATTTTATTTGTTCTTTTATTTATTTGATACAGGGTCTTGCTATACAGTTCAGACTCATAGCAATTCTCCTGCCTCAGCCTCTCCAGTGCTGGGATTATAAGTGTGTGCCACCACACCTAGTCAGTGACTAGTTGGGCACAGAACTGGCATGGCATGTGGTACTTTGGATTGAACCCAGGTTCTTTCGCTTGCCGGGTAGGCACTTAGACCACTGAGCTATCTCCCCTGCTACTTATAGCAACACATGGATATATGCTGTGATAGTGTAAGAACTAAAGAATTCTGTTTTCTGTAGCTGAAATAAATATATAATTTTGTTACAAGTGATTAATTATTAAAAGAACATTTTAACTTCTCTTTAGAATTGGCCCAATATGCCTCATACTAGACAATTAACCTGGCTATAAAAAGACAGACAATAGATCTGGGCCACTGTGTCTAACCTTACCAATCACCTTTTATCTGTTAAGACACTGTCCTTCTAGCGATGTCATGCAGTTTAATTTCTCCTGATATGGCAAAGACATTTACACTATTTTCTAAAATAGTAGTTGATGAGCAGGACCTTGGACTTTTTCAATGTGAAGAACATATTCTAGACCCAGACTTCCTGTCCATATCCTCAATTTCTTCCATTTTAAGATGAAGAAAGTAATGGTAATTTAAGCATTTAGCCAGGAACTACATGTGGATCTTTTATTGTAGTTTGGCATATCGTAAATGCTAGGTTAATTTTGGATTGATGATTGTAATTTTGATGGTAAAAAATCACTGTAAGGAACAGAAATAAAGCATAGAAAAGAAGAGGATTATATCATTAATAATTGTAGGTTTTAAGTCACTTGACTTGGATATAAATAGTGGACTTAAATCACAATGTTATTATCTCTGTAAATAGGCAAAAAAAAATCTTACCTATTTTCCTCTTTGCATTTAGAAAACAAAACGAGATCTTTTACCAGGAACTTTATATAATATTCTATCATTTCATGTTCTGTAGGTCAAAATAGGTGTATAAAATAGTATATCGCCTTCTTCATATTTGACCCTGAAACAACTTATCCACCTCAGTTCAAGGGGAAACAGTTCCCTAACGTTATGAACATTGAGTGGAGATGCTTTTTGGAATTTTCTCTAATCATTCCACTAGGTCGATGATGTTGATTATTAAATCATGAAGCATTAATACTGGTGAGAAAGAGGTGAGTACATCTGGTGGAAGTAGCTTTCTTGTTGATCATTCAAAGGCAAATTAATTAGCTCAGCAGCAGCAGCAGCTATCAAAAGCAGAAATGAGATAATTGGGCTGGGGGTGCAGAACATTGTCTTCCTTGACAAAAGTGCTTATTTCAAGAATTATGGGGTGGGCAAAGAGTTATACTTACGGAAGTATGCAGGGTATGGCTTAGATAATTGTACTGCTGATTTCTGCTGGTCTACAGAGAGGAGCAGGTCATGTTTAAATTATTTTTTGTTGTCCTTTGAAATTCCTTAAAACTTTTTAAGACCAGTTTTACCTACTTATGTCTGGTAATCTGCACAATTGATTTGAAGACATTATGCAATACAGAAACCATTGTCAAATTCCTATTGCTTTGATTGGTGAAGTTCTAATTTGTTTCCGATATTTTTTGTTGCTTTTTTCCCCACTAGTTTGTATTCTCTTTAGATGAAAAAATGGACTCCATTTGGAAAAAAGAATCAGCTTAACTCCTCTGATCATGAGATGAGCCCAGTATGACCAGGCAACACTGCTATTTTAAGGAAAAGGGGAGCTTGTTCTGATTTCTTTTTATGATTATACTCTGAGTTTAATCTTTTGGGGATAGAAGAATAAGGATATTATGTCCCTAAAACAATGAAAATAAATCTAAGAGATGTACTGACATTTGTAGATTAGAATAGTATCATTCTGCATTCTCTTAGAACAATATGAGAAAGACAAGTGATTTTATTGTCTTTTTAAAAATTTTTTCCATAATTTTATTGATAAAAAAATAGCAATGAGACAGTTTCAAATCAAATTGGTAGGACAGTTTCAATAATTAGCACATTGCATACATTCCTCCCAGTGGTTAATTGCTGTAGAAGATGCGGACATGATATCCTATTGAAAAACACCATTAGAACAAATCACTCTATTCATTAAGAGAATGTAACTATGTATCTATCCTAACCACTTTGAATACACATATACAAAATGGACATTCATCTGTATACCCTTTTTTTGTTAAGTTCGATTATTTGAATATTATAGGTGTGTTAACTCAGCAAAATAATCCAAAGAGTTCATTATTCCATAATAGTATTGGGTCTTAAGCTTCACTGATTTTATTGTCTTAAGGAGAAAGTAGATCCAAGGTCCTCACAAATGCTGCGTAATTCATGTTCATTCTTCAGTGTCTATAAGCAATAAGAAAAGAAAAAATATGCAGTTGTCTTCTTATTCTGATTAGTCATCAAAATGTCACTATTAGTATATTTTTATGTTCAGTGTTACTATAGATTCTTGTGGCAAGAAAAAAAGAAAACTTCCCCCCAAAACTTGACATAAAACTTAAAGACATAATAAGACACTTGAATCCATCAGAGGAAGAATACAAAACCCAAATAGTGTTCCATTAAAGATTGCTTATCAAATTATTTGATTCTGGGGCAGCAACATACAGCTTCACCTAAACTACTACACAATTTTAAACAGATTACCTGTTCCTAGATATAATAAAAAAATGAAAAGTAACATACCAGAGCAATATCTAAAAAAATAAAGTTAGTTCCTGTATCAAACATATTAAAACTGAAAAATCAGCCAAATATATCTTTTCAATTGAAGAATATATTTTTTAAAATAATTATTCAAATAGACAGTATGATACTTATATCCAGTCATTAAAGATGAGCATGATTAGAATACATAGAGTGAATAAAGCTATATTCATTCCCATATAAAAAAGCATTCATTGAAAACACACTGTATGCAGGAGCATTGAATAATAGAAAATTTTAAAACACAGAGATATAATACAGCACTCAGGGACTAATGTATTTTTTTAAATAATTATATTGAGAAACAAGTAGCAATGAGACAGTTTCAAAACCAATTAGCATGACAGTTTCAATAATTAGTACATTACATGTTGTTGTCTTAGTGGTTATTCATTGTACTGACATGATATCCTGTCTACAAACACTATTAGAACAAATCTTTCTATTCATTGAAGAGAATGTAGC
>NW_004524763.1:0-10887 GCF_000260255.1 Octodon degus | reverse complement strand
TTTTGAATATACAGATACAAAATGGTTGTTCATTTGTACAGCTTTCTTTGTTTAGTTTTGTCGAAGAAGGATATTCTGTTGTCATTTAAATATTGTAGATGCGTGAATTCAGCAAAATATTCCAATATACTCCAGTAGTCCATAATAGTAGTGGGTTTTTCGTAAGACTGGCAATGTCAGAAGTTGTTGACTTGAGCCTTTAACAGCTCAGCATATTAATATGGCTTTACTTTTTATACTTTATTTGTGATGTAAAAAGGAAGCAGACAAATTATTGTTCCATTTGAATACTTGCTAGCATTCATTTGAACAAAGTGATTTGAAAACAAAAGAGGCAGAAGCTCCTTCTCATTGAGCGTGCTTTATATCAGTTATTACTCTAGCATTCTGGCTTCAAATATTCTAAGATTGACCAACATATGGATTGCTTGATTTAAATAATTTAATAGAAATCTAATTTTTGTCATAACAAGGTAAAATTTTATCTCAACAAAGAATATCAATTATTGCATTTCAAATACCTGCTACTTTATTTGCATTAGCACTGACATTAGGTAGAAAATTGAAAGCTACATTTAAAATATCTTCTTTCCAATTCTGAAAAAAATGAATAGATTCATGTATTTTAGAAAATGTAACTACTTGGTGGGAAAATCTGAGTGTGTGATTAAGACACATTGTACAAGCTACACTGTCTTTATATATGCACATATTTATCGATATCTCCTCCAAAGGTGGTGAGTGGAAGTTGGCTAGAACACCATGCTAATAAGGTCAGAGTCAAGGACAGGGGCTTCCTGCACGCTTTCCTCTGCTATAATAGATTTTCATTTTAGGTAGGCTGCTTGCAAATATCTGCATCTGATCATGAGAGAAGGCACTTTGAATAAATCAATGCAAAACCATCAGCCATACTTACACCTGCACTGGATGGCTTACCCAGATACACTTGTTTGCAAGCTAAACTAGGATGAGAAGAATGTCCTACATATGCTGAGTGCATATGTAGGTTTTGCTTTTCCAAAGCAGTTTGCAAGTCATCTGAGGATCACGTTGAATTTTATTTTCATGCCCCTTTCACCCACTAATGTAGGGTTATCCACATTTACATATTATGCTCATCTCCATTTTTGTTGCAGGAGGCTATGAGATAGTAGATATAGTTCCACAACAACAACAAAAAAATAGCAATCATCTTTAAGCCTACCTTCTGGAGTACATATATGCAAACTCACTTAAGTATGTCTAAATATCGGAGTATCCCATTTAAATAAAAATAGTTTGATTGAACCTTTAATGTACATTGGACTTAAAGAAAGAGGGAGAGAGAGAGGGGATGGGATAAGAGAATTGATTTCTCCTGATGTTTAGCTTTAATGAAGTACATATTACTGAAGTGAACAAATTTTACTTTGTCAGTATCATTTGTCTGACTAATAGATGACTCAGTATAGAAGTCTTGATTCCAACTTTCTGCTTATTGAAGGGAGACTGAAAAATGGATGTGAGAAGCTTTGTAGTTTAATTCCTATGTTTTTACTGTTCTTTCTCACATTTTTGGAATGCTATTAAATTTTTTTGTGGCACTTCTGCTTTTTTTCTATCTTTAGATTTGGGATAGTGATTTGTATATATCTGACAAAATGAAAGTATAGGCATTCTGTTTCTATCCTTAATAATTTTTATGTTTAAACATTATCTCTGAAAAGTTTTTTTGTTGTCATTGTTTTTACTATATTTTTGTTTATAAAATTAACCAATAAAGCAAACATTACCCTTTTGGGTCCTCCTACTTGTCTATTTCTAATTTACTCCCTTAATAGTTTTATTTCCTCAAAAAGTAACTTAATTTCTTTTTTCTTAATTCAAATTTATATAAATTGAATGCTTTTTTCCCTCTACGTCTTTAAAACAGCACTTTGTAGGATCACCAACAATGTTCTGTTTTATAAGATTAAATAAAATTGAATTAATTAAAAAATGAAACCTTGTTAAAACTTATTTTTTTAGAAACTCTTCTGGTCTTGATGCAATTATGATGTCTTTAATTTCATGCTCTATAAATATTTATTTCTCTGATATCTGGTTATTATCCTGGACTTTTCAGAACTATTTTCCTTCATAGTATACCCTTTTACTGTGTAATCTTTCCATTTATATAATTCCTAGCACTCCAGCTATGCTTCTACCTACCTGATTCAAAAGTATGCTAGACTTGACTACCAAACTCCACACCCATTTAAGGATTTCCTAGTAGACTTCTGTATTTGGAGCTCCAAAAGCCAAGAGAAATTCCTAAACATTGCTCTCTGCTTTAAATGGACTCTTTTAAACTGAGAACATGATTGTTTTAGTCATCACAGGGTCTACTTCACTCCCTTATAATCTGATTTTTTACATCAGTCACTGAATTGTCTCATTTCTACCTTGAAAAAGCTGATGAGGATTCATCCTTTTCAATTTCTATTATCTTTATTTTATATATAGTATATATCATATAGTTGTATGCATCCATAGTGCACAATCTCTTTGTGCTGGACATCATCCATCCTTCCTACAGGTCCTTCCCATGCAGCTGGGCAGCTTCTCCAAGCCACATTACCCTCCCATGCATGTTCCTATGAGACCTTCTGTGTGATCTGTAGTCAAAACCCACTTGTAAATGAAATGTCCTTTTCTTGATTTCTTATTTTTCCTTAGAGTTTAAAGAATAAAAGCCTTAGAAATTAGATCACTGCGATACACTGACTGTCTTTGAAATGTCAGTGTGATAGCTATTTTATCAGTGTGTAGCTGTTTCTAAGAATGTGGTAGCTGAGGCAGACTGGTTTTAGTGAATCTTGACTTGGTCATTTTATGGTGTGGAAGACATCACTTGTCTCAGTGCCAGTAATAGTAAAAAATATAATTTTAAACAACCCATCTATTTTGTTTGGATCATTTTTATAATTAAATTTTAGTGCATTTAAAACTTGTAAAAGCATCATTGAACTGTACATATATGCTCAAACTCATCAGTATTGTTTTAATGATATGCTTTAGGGATAGGTTAAGGGTTTTTTTTTTTTTTTTCCCTCTTGGGGATCCTCAGGTGGAGTATTGCTATCTTTTCTTATTTGTCTGGTCACCAATGAAAGAAAAGCCAGAAATACCCACAGCTCATCCTGTACCCTAGGAGACTTGAGGCCCCTTGATGTTACTCTTGACCAACTATTCCCCAACCCAAGCCAGAACTATTGCTACTGCACTGTTGGAAATCCTAATGTACCTTTTCTGGTTATGTACCAACAAACCCACTTTTAGAAAAACTGTGAGCACACTTTTCAACCCCTTTCTCCTTGATTATTAGTATTCACTATAATCCACATTTACTAGATTTCAAGTAGAATAAGAAAAAAACTTGCTTGGAGTTTTTGTTGTTGTTTGTTTGTCTTTCTTTTTAAGCCCATAGTCTCACATATTCTCTTGAAGGGTCCATGACAATGTCTCACGGAGGTCTGTCTCACAGATCTGTGCTGGGAAGGTCCAAAGATCAGTGCTAGAAGCTGGAAAGTCTGGATGAGCAAGACTAAGGAGCTGTACCAGCAGGCTGAGGAGTCTGCATTGGAACCAGGAACCACTGCTCAAAGTAAGGACCAGAGCTCCCCAAAAGTGAACTGGAGCCATTCTCGGTGACAAGGCCAAGCTCCTTTATGTTAACAGCTGAGTTCCCATTAGGAAAATCAGCATGACAAGCTCCTGCAGAGAACCAACAGTACCAGGAGAGCCATCAAGTCTCAAGAACTCCTCTTCTTCTGCAGTTCTCTCTTTTATGTTGTTGGCAGCAAGCCTCAACTGGGACTTCCACATTCTGCACTTCTCTGATTCAGTTCAGCTGGATGTCAGTCCACCACGTCTGTACAGGTCCACACCAATCTCATTTACTTCTCCTTAAAAGCCTGCCTTTCTTTAAATCTCATTGGGAAATTCATCTCTTCTGAGAACTTAAGATTCCGTGTTCCTTGATAAAGGTCCACTTTTCAAGGAGATCTCTTAACCAAAATTTAGCACTTCCTTTCTATGGATCCAAATTGTTTCATTTTTATTTTTATTTTTATTTTTTTACAGTTTCAAAGCTGATTAATAGGACAGTTTCAATAATTAATGCACTGTAGATTGTTATCTTCTTACTGGTGATCCATAGCACAAGATGCAGACAGGATATCCTGTCCAAACACTATTAGTATAAATCTTTCTTCTCATTGAATTAAGCGAAAGTAGCTGTATATCTGTCCTAACCATCCTGCATATACAGATACAAAATGGTCCCTCCTTTGTATCCCCTTTTCTTCTTTAGTCCTGTCAGAGATGGGTATCCCAAAACTGTATGTACTTCTACTATACAACTGACCCTGGACACACACACATACCTAGCTTCTTTCAGTGGGGAAGTACTGGAAGCCCAACACTGTTTCATCTTAAACACTATACAGGAAGTCAGGAAAGTAGGAACTAAATAAGTATTACTCAAAAGATAAAATATCTGATTTTTATTTTTCACAGTAGAAGATGAAACAGTGCTTACTAAGAAATTCAGAAGAATTTAAATACTGAAGTTTGGTTACAGTTCTCTTGTCTGATTGCTACTTCTCTGAGAACAGAGGCGGAAAGTTCTTTAGCTTGTGCACATCTTTTGCACACAAAGTTTTATTATATTTGTTTGCATCTGTTAAGTCACTGACTTACTTTGTTTTGATTTGTATTTTGGGGATTCCCTGTAGATAAAAGGGTGTATGTATTTATAATCCAGTATAATTAAAATTATGTCTGTCTTTGCAACAAAAATCAGGCAGATCAACAGGCCATTTTAAAACATGTGAGTTCCCAAAGTTGGCCTTCTGTCCAGTAACAACAAAATTCAATGTGTTCCCTGCCGTGTATGCGATAAACCAATTTGTTACAAATCAAGCATCACAAATTCAAATGCATGGGTGCTGTCCTGTAAGAGGAATAGGGAAGCAGGCAGGTAAATGACAAATAACTTGAAGCCTATTACAAACTTTCTTTCTTTCTTTCTTTCTTTCTTTCTTTCTTTCTTTCTTTCTTCCTTCCTTCCTTCCTTCCTTCCTTCCTTCCTTTCTTTCTTTCTTTCTTTCTTTCTTTCTTTCTTTCTTTCTTTCTTTCTTTCTTTCCTTCTTCTTTCTTTTTTTTTCCGATGTGTAAGAAAGCCGAGGCTTCTTTTTGGACAGCGGAGGAAGTCGATCTTTCCAAAGACATTCAGCACTGGGAAGCCCTGAAGGCTGAAGAGAGATACTTTATATCACACATTCTAACTTTTTATTATTATATTTTTTTTTCCTGCCAGCGATGGCATAGTCAGTGAGAATCTGGTGGAGCGATTTAACCAAGAAGTTCAAATTACAGAAGCCCGGTGTTTCTACGGCTTCCAGATTGCCATGGAAAACCTGCATTCGGAAATGTACACACTCCTTATGGACACTTACATTAGAGATTCCCAAGAAAGGGAGTTTCTCTTCAATGCCACTGAGACCGTGGCCTGTGTGAAGAAGAAGGCAGACTGGGCGTTGCGCTGGATAGGGGACAAAGAGGCCACATATGGAGAACACACGGTGGCCTTTGTCACTGTGGAAGGAATTTTCTTTTCTGGTTCTTTTGCGTTGATCTTCTGGCTCAAGAAACGGGGCCTCATGCCTGGCCTCACCTTTTCCAACGAACTCATTAGCAGATACGAGGGCTTGCGTTGTGACTTCGTGTGCCTGATGTTCAAGCACCTGGTGCACAAGCCGTTGGAGCAGAGGGTGAGGGAGATTGTCATCAACGCCATCGGCATTGAGCAGGAGTTCCTCACGGAGGGCTTGCCGGTGAAGCCTATCGGGATGAACTCCAATTTGATGAAACAGTGCATCAAGTTTGTGGCTGACAGGCTCATGCTGGAACTAGGCTTCAGCAAGGTTTTCCGAGTGGAAAATCCATTTGACTTCATAGAGAAATATTTCTTTGGAAGGGAAGACAAACTTCTTTGAGAAGATAGTTGGTGAGTATCAGACTATGGGAGTTATGTCCATTCCTATGGAGAATTCTTTTACTTGGGATGCTGACTTTTAAATGAACTGGAAAAGTGCTCTTATTTTGCTGATTTTTCCCCCTTAAAAAACAAACAAACAAACAACAACAAAAACCCCAGCTAATCAACTAGCTGCACCCTGCATTGGGTATTCATTAATGGCCCGGGCAAAACTGAGCAGCTACCTCAAATCAGTCCTGTTCATTGATGATCCTAGTGCTGTGTTACCCAGGAAAGGACTTTTGAGCCCAGCCAGTACCTGGATTCTTTGGAAGATCAAGATCGCGTCCTGCTTTGCAAGCAGTGCCACAACACTACAACTGCAGCCCCACAAGCTGATGGCAGGACCTGGCAGTTAAGGTTGTTAGCCTCACTGCTTCCAAGCAGGCTAAAGTTCCCTAGTGGAAAATGAAACCAGCACTTTACCTGCAAATCCCAAATGCCCCATCAAAGAGAAAGGCTGACATAATTGGTTTCCACATCAAATGCAGAATGTTGTTCCCTGTTCCTGTGATTAAAAGCTAAGGTGACCAACAAGGTACCCATGTGTTCCCTGAGTATGTAATTTGGAAGCTTTTTAATGAATCGGAACACTCACTCCACTTTTGAAGTCAGTTCTGGGTCAATCTACACCCAGTATATAGTGCCCAGAGGAGACATGATTGGCCTCTCCTGAGATAGGTACACCTAAAAGTGGTGCTTCTTCTGATTGTGTTTGTGGGCAAGTTCTGTTGAGACTTGGTGCATTTACAGTATATATGTCTTCAATAATTTTTTTCTTTTTTTTTTTTGCGGAACTGGGCATTGAACTCAGGCCCTTGCACTTGTCAGGCGGCAAGCGCTTATTTACTGAGCCATCTCCCCACCCCCCAGTTTTTTCTTTTTTGTTATAAACATGTTTTTCTAATATTATCTATTGTTTATACTTTGGAAAAAGTCATCCAGTATTAATGAGACAATATCGTAAGAAGATATTGCTCACCGTGATTGTAACATTTGCCTAAATACATGTTGCATGGCCAGTTCTCAGATGCTAGAAAACTAATGGTGTGAAATGCTCACATTTGCTCCAGTCAAATACTAGTTTTAGATGAAGATGTAAATTAACAGTTCACAGAAATGAATCTGCCTTTCTCTGGGGAAAGAGCCTAGATGTTCATGGGAAGGCATGGGAGGCGGATACCGATCCTGTGACCCCTAAGTTCACTGCCTGTGTTGCCTTTTTGGTAGTTGGACCCTGGCCAGATTTCCTTTATTATATCATCAGATTTCCAACACATACAATAAAAGACCTGTTTTTTAAAGAATAAAACAACAAAAATCCAAGAAATCTTTATTATAAAGATTTAGGCTCCAAATCCTTACTTTTAATCTTACAGAAACCATTTTACAAATAAGTTTTCTTTGTTAATACATAGAAGTCCACCTAACAGATACTCTATAAAAATTTAAATTTTTTCTTCAACTCAGATAAGATAATTGAATGGCTTCATGACTCTCAACACTTCTTCCTTTCCAAAGATTCATCAAGTTTAACATTAAATTTGTTGAATTAAATAAGCTCCCAAGATAATGCTGAGCAGTGTCATTGCCACAGAAAATTTTGGTACCATGTGTCATAATTTTGCTCCCATGTTAGTTGTAGAATGTGACATGGACAAAGTTTTTTTTAATTTTTTAATTTTTTTTTTATTTTAGGGAAAGTTCTACAGGGTGTACAGGATCTCATGGCATATATTGGACTTGTAGTGATCTGCCTGTTTATAGCCTCCCACGAGCTGGGATTACAGGTGCATGCCACCAAACCCAGTCTCGATCACCATCTCAGCATGTCCCAGGAGTGGGGCCAGCATGGCAAGCCCAGGGATTGAACCCCCAGGCCTCTGAGCTTGCTTACATGTGCTTTAATCTGCTGAGCTATTTGGCTGGCCCTACTGACAAAGATTTTTGGAAGCAAATTGATCTGGATTTCTTAGGCTGGCTACATCCCATATATTATGAGTTTGAACCTTTCCTAGTTATATGCCTTACTGTGATCTGATTCCTCCTCTCATTCTAACTTTATTCGGGAATATTTTAGCCAAGATGAATTGAGATCACAAATGTAAAATGAAAAATGTATTGTCTATAATGTATCCAACACTATGATTGTAAGTTCTTGGTTTTTGCTTCTATTTATTTAATACCAAACATTATTCAGAAAGAAATATAGACAAATTTCATCAAATGATTGAAATACTTGTGTACTTTGTTTGAAGTTGTGCAGACAAATACATTTTCTCTGAACACAGGGGATGACCTGGGTATATGTCCATTTCCCCAAATACCACAGAAGGGAAAGAGAAGTTGATACATAGAAGGAAACAAAGAAGACAACAAGAGAGCCTTGGGAAAGAGTAGGTAGCCGAACCTTTTGAGGACATCATGGCCCTAGGTAAAGACAAGCCTGGAGCTGCTGACCTACATTAGAAACATAAAGTAGGTTGCCCTGGCAATACCAGGCCTGCCTCTGGATGACCTCAGGGGTGGCCTGAGGACAGGCAATGAAGGGTGATGATCAGACAGGTAAACTGCCACAGAGGCGGGAGGGCTTGGTGTCTCTTATGCACTTCAAATACAACTTATAGCTTTTTTAAAAAAAATTATGCATTTGATACAGGCTCTCACTATGCAGCTTAGACCTGTAGTGCTCCTCTAACCCTGGTCCCTGCACTTGCCAAAGCAGGTGCTTAGTGCATTGAGGTAACTCACTGACGCAAAATATAGCTTTTTAAAATTAGGTGCTTGCACTTTTAAAGTGTTCAAATTTAAAATGCAAAGAGTCAGGGGATGACAAGGTCACCCAAAGAGGAGAAAGTATGTGGAGAAAGAATCAATCCAGGCTCTCTCAGAAGCAGAGAGAGGTGTAAGTTCTCCACCTTGGAGCTTACATCTCCCTTAAGTAAAACCAAAAGACTGAGAGCTCACAGGCACAACTAAGAAGACTAAAAAGGTCTATGAGCTTCAGAAGAAGCAAACAGAGAGAGAGAGAGAGAGAGAGAGAGAGAGAGAGAGAGAGAGAGAGAGAGAGGAGAGACAGAGATCCAAATTCAAGTATAATAGATTAGAAACAGTACTTTGAACATAAAATAATTGTTCTCAAAGAGAAGAAAGTTTTTCTATTAATAGAAGCTAAATGACAAGGCATACTGAAAATAAAGTATCACAGAACATATGAAAATGCTTAATAACTTTTTTAAAGGTTCAGGTTTTATTAAGGTAAAAGAAAAAGAATTCTTCAGAAGAAGTGCCAACGTATCTGCAAGTTTCCAAAATAAACTAGTTCTCCCATGAACAGCTTCCCAGAGGGGATTTGCATCTCTCCTGTGCTAACCCTTTCATATAACAGTAATTGAGGCAGTGGAGCCAGGAGACAAAATATGCAGGCAGAGCAAGATGAGGAATCAGTTTTGGTGTCCTCTGTCCTCTCTTCTTATTGAACTTAAAAAAATAAAATTCATCCTTCAAGATGAGGGGGCAGAGAGGCTTGTGAACTATTTTGGCTCCAGGCAGAAGGTGGAAATAAAAAGGGACTTTATTGAGGGATCATAAATATATATCAACCTTTATGAGCAATAGCAGCAAAAACCCTGAACAGTTTAATTTAAAATGGTACCAGGCTGTTATTACTACCTTGCGAAGGCAAACGCAAATCTCTGGGGGAAAATAAAACAATTAAGTTGAACTAGAAGTACACGTAAGATGAATTGGAAAACAATTTTCTTCGCAAAGAGCTCCACACTCTCCATACTCGTTTTGTGTGGTTAGTGCCTCTTAGGATCCAAAAAGCTTTCTACAAAGCAGAAACAACTAAATCAAATCATTTCTGCTCATTTTTTTAAAAAAATAAATGATTTAAAGTATCTATTGTTCTTAAACACAGAATTAATTTCCATGAAAAAATAATTATGGATGCTAAAACCAAAGGTGAGCAAGCAAGCAAACAAAAGACACAGCATTTAAGAACTTAGAAATTTAGGATTTTATGAAAAAATCATGTTTTCCCTCACTGCCTTACACTGTGGCCCAGCCCGGTCTGAATCTCCTTGCATTGGGGCGAGTTGGTTGGAAAGGGCTAGGCTGGTTGTGGCCTTTTCTATAATGTGGAAGAAAGGAGAGAGTGTGTGAGAAAAGTTTACTGGGCTTCTGCTGATCTGGAATTGGTTTACTTTATCAATCAGGATTTTTTTTTTTTTTTTTTTATGTGCGTGCGTGCATGTGTGTGTGTGTGTGTGTAGTACTGAGGATTGAATTCAGGGAATTTGCATGGAGCTACACCCAGCATGGTTTTACTTTTTATTCTTTTTTAATTTTGAGACAAGGCTCCCTAATTCTGTGACTCACACAGAATGGGATGAAGCGTCAGCTCCCCTGCTTCAGCCTTCCAGCCTGCTAGGACAGCTGAGTGAATCACCAATCTGGCTACGGGCAACTGGCAACCTTTTTTTCTTCTCTGATAGCCTTATTCTTCAGCAGTTGCAAACTTCTCCCACTACTTGAGAATGACTGACCATCAGTTTCCTTGACAGGGCCATGCTTTTCACCTTTAAGAATTGCTCAAAATAATGGCTTCTTCACCTGCATTTCTGGAAGTATTTTCCAAGATTTAATATACCTCCAAATTGGCTCTCCACAGACCAACATCTTCTCCACAAAAATTATGCTTTTGGGACTGCACACTGGTGAAAGTAAAAATATTCCTGACAGTAAACTTGTATTTTAAATTGAAAGGTGATTTTATTTATTAAACACAATTTGCATATTTCTTAATTTAAAAATACAAT
>NW_004524762.1:5055236-5055740 GCF_000260255.1 Octodon degus | reverse complement strand
TCATGTGTAAGACTTAAAGTATTTCACTAGTTAAAATAGGTTCCCAAGGACAGATAACAACCTGTCAGCATAAAAATGTTCTAAAGAAACTGGCTTATGCAATGTCCAATAGGTTTGGGCCTATAGATAGAATCAGGTGTTGTACTTGTGATGTAAAACTCACAGCCACAGCGTTGAAAGGAAAAATCCCTTGGCAGGGCCCCTTGCTTACTATGGGGGCCATATCCAAAACATTGAATGGGACATTAGTTTAATACAGCTAAATGCTTTGTATTTCATGATGAGTATGTAAGCCTGGTTGATTTTTATTTATTTATTTATTTATTTATTTATTTATTTATTCTAATTGAAATCACAAGCTCTGTATGTCAGACTGTTTCTGATAGGATAACAATTGCTTTCTTTTTCTTTTTTTTTTTGGTACAAACCTCTTTTTTTATAAGTCAACAGAAAATGGAAATATACTTTTTAAAGTTTCTAATACTAGAAGATATCATACAATGT
>NW_004524762.1:5043704-5054006 GCF_000260255.1 Octodon degus | reverse complement strand
GGTTCCCTGCTGGGCCTGCAGCCTGGGTCAAAAGACGATCCCTGGGCCCGGGAAGTCTTACTCACTCACCGGGCCTGCACTCTGGGTCTCCTGGTTGATTTTTAATATAACTCCAGTATGTCATGCTGATAGTTAATACACATGTGACCTTTCTTATCTGAAGCTAGAAGGACTTATAGCCAATTGTCAAGACTCCATGAATAAAAGGGTCTAAGAGCTAGTGATTTATGATTGCTAGATCTCAGAAAGGTTTATAAATGTACCTGTTAGCTCGAATGTTCATGCTTTGATTATATATGTTCTAATCTCTCAGATAATTTGTTATTTCTAGAAGATACCAAAACCCCGGTAATCATGCAGGTAAATTCTAAAACCAAAAGGTTATATGTTGCTCAGTGGGCTCCAGTTATCTGACACAAGCTGTAAAAGTATGAGGAGTTTTCAGGAATGAATTGGTCTCAGTTGAGGTGTTTCATAGTAAAAAGGATACAAAATGGAATTATAGATGGAAAATAAGAACAGGGATACTAGCAGCCTATAGGAAAGCAGAAATGTCCACAGCTGCTAGAGAAGGAGAAAGTGTTTGATGGAGTCAGAGGAAGTTTGAGATTGAGGTGGTCATGTGTCTTCCCTCTCAGTCTGAGGGAACCCATGTTAACTGCCAATATAAGGAGAAATCCTGTCAAACTTTCAATAGATTGCTTATACAAATTTGTCAGTAGTTATCCAGCCAGTGGCCCACTTGCAAATGGGAAAATACTGTTTTCCCTATGCCCAGTAATTCATGTTCCCCAGTAATAATAGGAAAGGCCAGTTTGTTTGAGACAGTATCCAATGGCTATGGAAGATAAAAGGATTAAATCTCACATTTAAGAGATATCTGCTAATGGACCTACGAAATGTTCTGACTAATGTTTTTATTTGGTCAATGTATGTTTAATAGTTTCTTTGCCTTTGTCTTCAGATTCAAAGCTGTAATGAAAACACGTGGTGTCTATTGAGGGCCTTTAGATAGAAACTCTGAAGAATATATCTGACTGCCGGTCAACAACTACGACCCGTTTCAGCTTGAAGAAGCCAGAGCGGTCATCGCCCATATTTCCCTCATGGCAGTTCGGGTTACTTCTTCAGAGGGGGGAATGTTGCAGGCAGCTGAGTTAGACAGAAATATTATAGGCAGTCAGACAGGGCCAAGCCCTCAAGGAGACAAGATGGAAGACAAAGTGACTTTGCAACTTGGAAGAGACAGACACTCCCATATGGGCCACCTGAAGACCAAGACAAAAAGAGGAAGCACAGCTACATACTTCCCTAGGGATGGGCATTAGGGATTGATGTACCAAATAGTATCAATCAACTTGAAAGAGTCCAAATGAATTACTAGCCCAACCCCCAACAGGAAGAGACCCTGTTCCATATTCATGTCTGCTTGCTACATGACTTGCTTTCCCATTTGATACTGGATTTAATCAGTTTTACCTGAGCAATGGTGCTTGTAATCCCATTGGTTGACCATAGTTTTGTCCCACCTCCTGCCCACTTAAGCGAGTTCCCATTCTCTCCACCTTAGCCCAGCACGATTTTACACTATAAAAATCCCTGGAAGAGACAGCTTCCCGGGGAACTACTGGCTCGGGCCCCCCTCCTGTCCCTCTTTTGGACAGGAGCTTTCTTTCTCTCAATAAATATATTCTGCTCATAAAAAAAAAATAGCGAGGGTGTTTCATTGAATTTACAACTAAGGAGAAATTACAGGATTCCTGAATTAGAGACAATACCAAATACAAGTCAGGTCTTAGTGTTTTATTAATTTTAAATAGAAATATATATTTCCAGTCTGAGCTACTATGCTAATTCAGAGACTTTCAGAGATTAATCTGCTTAGTCAAATTATCAGAATCTGCCCACAACATGACTTTTATCACACAATTTAATGATGTATGACCATATTAAATAGATATTCTTGAAATTTTAAAGTAGTATTTATTTAGCAAGGACAGGATGCAGCCTAACTTTTAAATTAATATACTATCTACCTATTTATTCATACTCAAATATGGAAATTTACCTTGCAAGTTAAAAAAAGACTTTCATTATTTTTAGATCCTTCAGTTATAGTGTGTAGGATTTTATCATGTTCAATCACTAAGGACAGAAGTAATTTGATATAATTATGATCTTGTTCAATATACATTCAGAATTCTACTTTGCTTGCTTTTTTGATGGAAAAAATGTTTTCTACTTCTCTGTAATCACTGTACTTTTGTTTTCTTTTGAGAGTTCTGTGACTGGTTGTCTCTCTGGAAGGCACGTTAAATGTTTAAAAGTCAGATGATAAAACCTGCCACTCATACTGGGTCCTTGCTCTGCATGCTCAATGTGTGATTTTTGTTCCAGACTTTCTGCTGATGAGGACTATTTGGGTTGGCTTGCTGTCAGCTGGCTCATCTCTGAATTGAGGGTTGGCTTGCCATTGATTGCTGTGTCTACATAGCAAACTTGCTGTGTGAACTGGAGAGCCACTCAAGCAAGCTGGGATGATTCCAGTGAGGAGTGTTTGAAACTGATGTCCACTTGATGGCACTGTCTACTTCAGAGGAACTACTATCCTATTACATTTCAGCAGTTAGACCAGGAATTCTGTGGGGAAAGCATCACAAGCAGACAGCAGTGTCTTATTTATTATCATACTGCTTTAGCATTGTTTATCGATGTGGTCTCAAGTAGCCTTTACTGGTTAGTGATCTGTTGTGATTCTGTTGTTGGTACTGCAACTTGTAGCAGACCCTCCCCTCCTTTTCCACATCTTCTACACACTCTATTTTTGGCATCTTAAACTTTTCGTTATCTAACACCTTTCCATGCATACTGTAAATTGTATGTTGAGAATATTTCAGTCCTTAAGGGTCAGGGAGATGGCTCAGTAGAATAAGCGCTTCCCTGGCATTGCAAGGGCCTGAGTTCAATTCCTGGTTCTGCCAAAAGGAAAAGAGAATATTTCAGTCCATGCCACTATGTAAATAAGCCTAACTTAATTGCATTTTGAGTGCTATTGATGTTTCTGTAGCTATTTTCAACAAAGCACCATTCCTTACGAATAAGCAAAACTTAACATACTTTTAGCCTAAACATAAAAAATACATAATTGCAGAACAAATTGAAAATACTGCACTTGAACATCACCTTAAAGTTTATAAGGAACTTGTTCTTTGTGGAACCAATCTACCAGCATGAAGGCTAGCAAGAGAAGAAAGAGTGGAGGATGTAGAATATGGGCTTTGGTTGGTATTTTTAAGTACCTAAAATAAAATGCACTTCATTGAACAAGGATTAATTTAAGGATTTCTTGCTTATATGGGTAATGCATATTGTCCAAGGATGAATGTTATCTACTCTGTGAGTGTGCATAACAATGTGCCCAAAATAATTCCTTTAGCTTTATGGAGTTAAAGATCCATTTGTCCTCTTTTTCTCTTATTCTACATTTTAGTTTCTGTCATTAATTTAACATACATGGCACTGCACATATAATTGCTCCTTTTCTAATTTCCAAGTTGTTCCCTTGATCAAAATGTTGACAATTTAATACTTCTTACAGATAAAAATTAAAAGCCTTCTGTACTAATTAATAGAAAAAATTCCAAAAATGTAAAAATAAAGAATAGATAATTATTTAAATAAGTGGGTATTTGAATATTTAGAAAACTTATTTTAGGCATAAGTTTCTAGATACAAACTGCTTTAGAAAGAATTACCTATTTCTTTTTTTTTCTTTTCAAAGTTTTATTGATAAACATATAGCAATGAGACAGTTTCAAATCAAATCGAAAGTACAGTTTCAACAAATAATACACTGCATATATTCATTTTAGTGGTTAATTGCTGTACAAGATGCAGACTTGTGATCCTACTTACATACACCATTAGAAAAAATCATTCTATTCATTAAGAGAATGCAACTATATATCTATCCCAACCACTTTGAATACACAGATACAAAATGGACATTCATAGTTATACCCCAATTTTTTTTCAGTTCCGTTGTTGAATATTATAGGTGTGTAAACTCAGCAAAATATTCTAGAAGAGTACAGAAGCCCATAATAGCATTGGGTCTTCTGTTTAATTGGCAATGTCAGAAATTATTGACGTGAGTCCCCCACAGCTCAACATAACAACATGGCTTTACTTCCTATATTTCATCTTCATACTTTTCTACTGGATGGTTAAGACCAAGGTAAAGCAGAACCTATGCAACAAGAGTTGTAGCTTTTTGGTTTGAGAAGGTCAATGAAATGCCCTCAGGATTTATCTTGAGATCCTGTACCTCAGATTGTAGAACCTTTGTCAGTGCAGCCATGTGGATGAGTCACGGCCATTGCTTGGCCAATGTGCTCTCTGTGAAAGCCTGAGAGAGTGTCTTCTCCTCATGTGACTCTCCTTAGGCACACTCCACGTCATTGATCGATTTCCTCTTTGGCCCCATAACCTTCTTGATCAGAAAATCTGGGACACTACCGAGGTACTTGACGTTACAGTACAAGTTCTCATATGTCCTGAGTCTTAATTGACCTTAGAAGGGTAGGGCCAAAATATTGGCTTTCCTTGTAGCCCTCCTTTTTCTCTAATTTTGGTCTGCAAACTTAGGTTGTTAACCATCCAGAAGACAAGCTTATTGTTATTATCAAACGATTTAGGCTATCAAGCTTAACCTCACTATCTCACTGCATTTCAAACATCTTAGGCATAATAAGGAACAGGTATTTTTCATCAAGTATTGATATGTTGAACCTTAAGTCCCTACATAATATGATAAAGAACATTTAAAAATTAGGTTATATTTTAACAATAGGATAAAGAATTCTATGCTTCTCATGTTTGCACATAAGTCCAAAAATCTCACCATATACAACCTTGAAGCAGGACTGTCCCACAGTATTCCTTTTCCTGTCTCTTGCTTTCATTCACCACCCCCTTCATCTTGAACATCCAGGGATTGAACTCAGTCCCTTGCACATGCTAGGGAAGCATTTATTCCACTGAGCCATCTCCCTGGCCCCTTCTATTTTTATTTCTGTAATGTTAATTTTCTGTGTTTATCCAAAATTATCCACATATAAATAAATGCTACACCTAACTTCAGAAACATAGTTTTATTCTCTGACATATTTCTAGTTATTTATATTATAAAGTGTGCATATATATATATATATCAATCACATCTATGCACACAGGTATCAGGTATCTCTTGCCACAGTAAATTTGCATAAAAAACAACCATAACACTTATATCTCTCTCTTTCCCTCCCTCCCCATCTGTCATCTCTCCTATCCATACACCCACACATCCAGCTATTTCAGTAATTTGTTTCTGTTACACTGATCGGGCTTCTGGGATCTACAAGCAGCTGAGGAGAAGAGGCAGCTCTGCTGATCACATCTGGGCTGGTTCATGTGTTTATGAGGAGCTTCTGTAGGCTAATGGAGGATGCTCTTGCTGTGACAACTGGATTCATGTGTCCCTGTTCTATCTACTTTCAAACACTGGCAGCCTAATCTAGGTTTGTTCATAGCCCAGGAACTGTGATTGGCACTTCGATGCTTTTCATCCTCAAATCTTATGTGTGCCATCATTGGTAATATCCTTTTGGTCACATAGCTGAGTACAAGATAAAGAGATACAAGAAGCAGATCACATAGCTGAATATTACATAATTGGGTACAGAAACATATTCCATCTGTCTTGGGAAAAGTCATGCAAAGTTAAATGGAAAAGTACAGATGAAGACAGAAGTAAAAATTTTCAAGTACTGATGCAATCAATATATTGCAACTTTGATATATCACTACTTAGACAAGACTTATTCTAATAGGATTAGGAAATTTTATGGGATAAAAGCAATAGTAAATAGTTTTACCTTGATAAACATTGTAATATTGTTTTCATTAAATCATAAAATAATGAACGTGTAAATGATAATATATTAAAATGATTTCAAGTGCATATATGTAATAAAAAGTGGAGAGGAAAATGTTGAGCATTGCGTGTGTGACAACTCTCTAAAATTCCACTCAGAACATGTCTTGTGCCTCTCTTTCTTCCTTGTACTACATGCTTAACAGTGCTTAAGCTACACCAAGCCAAAGAAAACAAATGAATAAACTAAAACAATTGCATTGTATTTCCAAACTCAAAGCATGAAATGGGGGAAACAATTCAAGGGTTTGAAAATTAGTCCTGGTAGTTAGCCATTTAAAGGATGTGTGTGAGAGGATTTAATGCCCACATGAAATACACAGAGGAGAGAATGAAAAGTGTAGATGAAAGCTGTATATCTAGGAATATAATGAAATGAACCTTGCATCAAATTAGAGAAATAGGCTTAGCTACTCAGAACAACTGACCTTAAGTACCCCAATTTTCTTTCTTTTTTTTTTATTTTGTCAGAGACAGGATTTTGCTATGTAGTTCAGTCTGGCCTCAAATTTATAGTGATCTTCCTACCTCAGCCTTCTGAATGCTGGGATTACAGGTGTACTCCACCACACCCAGAGAATCCCATCCTTCTAATGCTTGTTGCTAGTTTATTTTTTAAAATCATTGATTGATTGATTGATTGATTGATTGATTGATTGATTTGATACAGGGTCTTGCTATGGAGCTGTGCTCAGATGCATAGTGATCCTCCTGCCTCAGCCTACCCAGCACTGAGATTAAAGGTGTGTGCCCCCATGCCCTGTTTTGGTGGCTGGCACAGCAAGCTCCAGGTTCCAGGCCAGTACAGCATGTGGTGGCATGAATCCAACCTGGATCCTGCACATGCCACGCAGGCACTTAGACTGCTCAGCCCTAATGTTTGCTATTTAAGTGTCTATCGGCTTCACAAGCAATGGTGGAATTATCTCTGGCTCTTATAAGGCCCACCCTACATTATTGATAGTTCTAGAAATCTAAAAGTAGTCTGTAGTTGTTTCCCACTAGAAAAGCTTTTTTTCTCCAATGCCAACTTCAGAAAAAAATAGCATGTGTAGGAAGAGTATTTAAAGATGAAATAGTAAAATTGTTTCTGAAATATAACTTTGTTTTATGAAAAAATATTTTGAAAGAATGTTGTGCTATAACATAAGAGAAAAAAATTATCAGGAAAACTGAAAGAGAAAACTCATGAAGTGTGAAAGCGCAGAATACTTGAAAAGCCACATCTCAACTGTTGAAATACTTTGTACTCAGTGTAACCATGAGTGACAGTTTCTAATTAAGTAGTCAGGTTCACTTTGCTCTGTGTTGTTGTTAAGTTGATGCAGTTATTTTAGGAAAAAGACAAAGTTCAAGGGATCTAAAAATATTGGAAATAACATTAATGTGAATTTTCTAGCACATGGTTTTTAAAATCCATAGTTCCTATGATTTAAAAACTAATAATTATAACAGAATACACTATTTCACTCTTATAGTCCTTATCATATCTTAGATCAAGATCCCTTGGCGAACTGATATGAATTATTCTTTTCTTGAACATTCAGGGATCAGGATTCCAAATGAATAAATATGTCTTATAGAAAGAAGTGATTTGTAGAATGAATGATTTTACTTCTGCTGAAAAACAATATAACTCGGCAGAGTTGAAAGGTTTTAAAAGTCATTTGTAATGTTGCTAATTATAAACGATATGGCAAGTGGAGTTTTTACCACTTCATATTATTGATGAATTGGTTCAATGCTTTGTAATTAAAGGACTTCTATGAGCATTATATAAGTTCAACCTTAAAACAATATTGTAAAGTAGATATAGCTATTATTATTTTTAGTACCATGAGCATTAGTAATATCAAAACTGAGATTAAGATTATTGAAATCTCAGTATAACTTCTTCAAAATAATACTGATAAATTTAGAACATGAATTTAGGTTTTCTATTTCAAAGGCTATTATTTATTACTTTACAATACTATTCTAAGTGTATTGTGCTTCATTTTCCTCAATGCTAAAATATACTTAGTAACAGTGCCTGATTCATGAAAAACATGAAATAATATGTGGATAGCAGTTAGAATAATGCATGACCTATGATAATGGTCATGATAAATGTTATTATTAAAATATATATTTAATTATAATCCAACCTGTAATTAGTTGAAGAGTCAAAACATAAGAATCAAGTGAATTTATTTTAAAACTGAAGAAAATTTCATTTGCCTAGAATCAGTAAATGTTTATTCTCGCAATGTCTGTGTTATCATTACTTTAATGAGCAATAGTAACTAATGACTGAAATCATTCAAACATAAATATATTGATGATTGATTATGGGTCTAGTGCTATTTATCCATGCTAAGTGCATTTTATGAAATTAGTGACCCATTCAATTTTAGACACCTTTTAATAGTAAGTTAGAACTTCTTTTTCTTAACTCCCAGAGACAATCAATAGGAGAGTGTTTTCAGTGCCGTATTAAATGCTCTAGCAAACTCATGCACAGGATGTTGGCTCATGGTTCTATCCACCATCCACTGGAATCAGTTTCTGAATAAGTACACACAGGAAGCACTAGCAAGTCTTCAATTTTTGTCTTGAAGATCATAAGATCATAAAATGCTTACCTGAGTTCTGCAGATCTCTTGTTTTTCTTAATGTTCTAAGAAGAACGTGAACTCTTACATTTCTCTGTTGAGTTGTCACAGTGCTGCTTCTTCTTTGATGTACAGCCATATTCTCAAAGATGAAAGATGCATCTCTACTTTTTCTTTCTTTCTTTTTTTATTTTTTTCAGAATCAAGGACTGAACTCAGGTCTTTACACTTGCCAGGGAAGCGTTTATTCCACTGAGCTATCTCCCCAGGCCCTGCATCTCTACTTTTATGTGAAAAAGACCAAGCAGATGAAAGAATTCCATCAGGTTTTATAAACTTCACAATTTATTCTGTAATTGTAATCTCTGCAGTTGTTTAGCTTTATTCCTACTGTTGCAGGGAATTAATATTTACCATCAGTCTTTTTAGCAGGTGTGTCTCATTTTTTCCTTGAGTGAGTGAAATTTACTAGAATGATTTCTTCAAGAGAATTCATAGATGTTGCATTCCCCAAGATTTTACATTTTGAAAAAAGAGTGCTGTCTTGGTCTTGGGTTTGCATTTCAGTGGGTGATTTCACTGTTATAAGCTATAAATTCCAATTAAAGTAGATATTTTGAGGGAATATCTAGTTTTTTTTTAAGTGATTATGTTATTTATTTTTCTCTTGTGTAAGAATTCTAGTTCCTTCACATTCTTGGCAACATTTAGTATTGTTGGTCATTTTATTCACTACTTCATGTTGCCTTTTTCATTTATGTCATTCTTGTTGGTATAGAGTGGTATCTCAGTGTGGTTTTAATTTTCATTTTGCCAGATGAATAATGAGGTTAAGCACTGTGCCTTGGACTTCATAGCCTTTCTGGTCATTTGTACATCTCTCTTTTTTTTTTTTTTTTCTATTACTACTGAAAGTTATACTCAAGGCCTTTTATCTTTTATCCTGAGACAAATTCTCGCTAAGTAATTAATTTGTCCACATTGGGTTTAGGCTTGTCATCCTTTTCTGCCTTAGCCTCCCAGAATGCTGCAATTACATGTATGCACTACCACAGCCAGCTTATGTTCTTTATGATTTAGCTGTAGAAGTTTTATGAGTGTTGAATACAATTAATTTGCCAATGTTTTTGTGTTGCAAATATTTTATCTCAGCCCACAAATTAAATATTTTTTGACTTTTTACTTATAATTAACAAAGTTCTGTAATTTTTGAAATCTACTTTATCAGTTTTTTCTTTCAATGGTTAACACCTCGAGTCCCCAGTTGTCTTGGCCACTGCTTGTTTTCTCTCAGTGTCTTGTGTGTTTCTTTGCCCTTCCTTCCATGTTGTGATGCAACACTAGGAGTCTCATCAGATGCAGCTCTTTGATGCATCAGATGCAGCTCTTTAGACTTTCCAGCCCCCAAAACTGAGAACAGTAAGGTTATTTTCTTTATGATTAAAATAAAAGTATTTTAAAAGTTACATTTTTTTTTGTCATATAGGTCTTGCTTCATCTTGGTCTTAACCATTCAGCAGAAAAGTATAAAAATGAGGTATAAAAAGTAAAAGCATATTAATATGCTGAGCTCTAAAAGGCTCAAGTCAACAACTTCTGATATTGCCAGTCCTATGGATAACCCACTACTCTTATAGTCTACTGGTCCATATTGGATTACTTAGCTGAATTCATGCACCTACAATATTTGAATAACAATGGAATACCCATCTCTGACACAACTAAGCAAAA
>NW_004524762.1:5039964-5043604 GCF_000260255.1 Octodon degus | reverse complement strand
TATGTTACCATCAATATACAGCTATTTTCTCTTAGTTCAATGAGAAGAAAGTTTTGAGCTAAAATGTCTGCATCTTGTGCTATGAATAACTACTATGAAGACAACAATATGCAATGTACTAATTATTGTAACTGTCCTACTTGTTTTGAAACTGTTTCCTTGCTATTTCTTTCTCAATAAAATTAATATAAAAATACAAAGAAGCAAAAACAGTTTTAAAAAAGTATTTTGGGTGTTGTAAAATCACTGTCACACTCTGTGAGGACACTGTAGATATTCCTTCTTGACTTCTGCATTCCAACTGCATTTGGAGACTAGGCTTATACTAAAACATTAGGCAAAAAGTGCAAAACTCTCCCTAATATTTTGGTATTTATTCTTATATATTTGAAGGATCTGTTATTACCTTTTAAAGCCCATAGATTTGATTGTTCTTTGTATTGAATATTCTATATCCATCCAGGACATGTGTTCTTTGTAGTTAGTTCTACATTTATCCATCATAATTTTTAACATTAAAGTTTTCTTCCATTGTGTTTTTTAAATATTTGGTGTATTTCACTGTTTTGATTCTCATTTTAAATGTCACTTATGGGGGCCAGGGAAATGGCTCAGTAGAATAAATGCTTCCCTGGCAAGCACAAGGGCCTAAGTTCAACCCCTGGTTCTGCCAAAAAAATAAAAAATAAAAAAATAGAAGTCATTTATGTGTATATTTGTCATTTAAGTAATCATTGTATAGTTTCTTTTATTTTAGGTAGAAAAAAATAAAAATAACAAACAGTTTCAAAACAGACTAGTAAAAGAGTTATGATAATTAATATATTGTGTACTGTTTTCTTGGTAGTATTTTCAGAGTACAAGATATAAACATGAAATCTGATGTAAATAGTACTAGCACAAATATTTCTTTTCAATGAACTAAGAGAAACTAGTTGCATAACTATCTTAAGTATTTCGTGTACTTTTTTCTTTTTTGCTTCTTCCTTTCCTCTTTCCCTCATAATAGTTTGCATTTTCTTTTGAACTGCTTCTTTTCAATTTACAGTATGTATTGTGCATTTTGGATCTTATTTAACTCTTTCAATTGCCCATGCTAGTGAGACAATACTATGTTTTCACATGTGGTTCTAATTTATTTCACTTACAATCTCAAGTTACATTCACTTATCTATGTAAGCCTCTAGTTTATTCTTCTTCATGGCTGAGTACTTTGCTATTAAAAAAAAGTCACACCTTTTTTTTATGTATTTCTCAGTTGATGAGTATTTGGGTTTTTTCCAAGATCTAGCTATTATAAATGGTGCTGGGTGCACATGCATCTCTGTGGTATGATGTTTTTAGCCAGATGGGGAATAGTTGGGTCAAATATGACCTCTTATCTTAGTTTTTTAAGGAATCTGCATATTGATTTCCACAGTGGTTATGACAGTCAGTGTACATTCCCAACAAAATGGGAGAGTGTTCCTTTATTCCCATGGGTGTGCCAACATTTATTATAAATTAATTTCTTAATGATAGCCATTCTTTCTGGAATGAGATAGAATTTCAGTGTTGTTTTAATTTGCATCTCTCAAATGATAAATAATGTTGAACATTTTTATATATTTATTTACCATTTGTATTTTTTCTTATGAGAAGTATGTATTCATCTCAGATGGCCATTTTTGTGTGTTTTTAAGTTTTTTGGGGGATCTGATTCTTTTTATTTATTTATTTTTTTCCCATAATTTTATTGAGAAACAAATAGCAATGAGACAGTTGCAAACCAAATTGATAGGACAGTTTCAATAGTTAACACATTGCATACATTCTTCCTAGTGGTTAATTGCTGTACAAGATGAGGACATGATATCCTATTTACAAACACTATTAGAACAAATCCCTCTATTCATTAAGAGAATGTAACTATATATCTAGTTCTAAATTTTTTCCACTCCGTGGGTTTTCTTCTCACTCTGTTAAAGATTTGTTGTGCAAAAGTTTTTTAATAAAATAAGATCTCATTTGTTGATTCTTCATAGTATTTCTCTTCAAGTCTGGGTTCTATTCATGAAATCTCTGTGAAATTTCTATTTTCTCTTCCAGTAAATTTAGTGTTTCTGTTTAATATTTACATATTGATCCATTTTGACTTTAGTTTACAGTATAGTGACAAACAATGTCTAGCTTTAGCCTTGAGTACTTGGAAAGCCAGCACTATTTATTAATGAGACTATCTTCCAGTGAACTTGTTTGGCTCCTTTGTCAAAGATAAGATGGCTGAGTGTGCTTTGGGTTGTGGCTGCATCTTCTGATCTGTTTCACTGATCCTCAAGTCTTATTTGTGCCAATACCATGTCTCTCTCTCTCTCTCTCTCTCTCTCTCTCTCTCTCTCTCTCTCTCTCTGGGCATTGAACTCAGGACCTTGTTCTTGCCCAACAAGTGCTTATTCTACCGTGCTACCTCCCTGGTCCTTCATGTTACTTTTTATCACAGTGATGTTGTAGTATAATTTCAAGTCAGGAATTGTGAAGCCCATATCTTGCTTTTGTTGTCCAGAATTGGCTTTGCTATTCTATGTCTCTTCTGGGTCTAAATGCATTTTAGCAATGTTTTCTCTAGATATGCGAGGTATTCTAATGCTATTTTGATTGGGATTACATGAAATCTGCATAACACTTTTGGGAGTAGGTTTATTTTTACTACATTGGCTGGCTCTTCATATCCATGAATAAGGGATATATTTCTATTTCCTGATATCCTTTGATCCCCTTTTTTAGGGTGCTATAATTTTCACTGTACAGATCTTTTATATTCTTGTTAGGTTAATTCCTAAGTATTTAAGATGATATTAAAAACGGTGTGCTTTCCCTAATTTCTCTCTGAGTTTGTTGCTTGTGTACAGGAATGTTATTGAGTTTTCAGTGCTGACTTTATATTCCACTATACTACTGAGTATGGATATTAAAGTTACACATTGAGTTTTGGTCTTTTCTATGTAGAGTATCATGTCATTTTCAAATAATGACAGTTTAACTTCTTCTTTTCCTATCTTTATTCTTTTTATTTTTTTCTCTTGTCTAATTCTTTTGGATAACATTTCCAGAACTCTACTGTATAAGAATGGATGGGCTGTGGAGATAGCTCAGAGGTCTAAGAGCCAGTTTGGGAAAACAGAAAGACTTGGATTTGATCACCCATATTGCATGCTGGGCCAGACCTTCCCTGGGCATGTCAAGCAAGCCATCAAGACCGGGCATGGTGGCACACACCTAGAATCCCAGCACTGGGGAGGCTGAAACAAAAGAATCACTGTGAGTCCAAACTGTGTAGTGAGACCCTGTACCAAATACATTAAAAAACAATGGTGATAATGGATATCTCTGTTTTGTTTCTGATTTTCAAGTGAAAGCTTTCAGCTTTGAACATTCAGTATGTTAGCTGTTGGTTTGCTATATATGGCTTTTATAAGATTGGGTTAGAGAACATCTATTCCAATTTTTTGTAGGGTTTTATCATGAATAGGTGTTGGTCATTTTCAAACATTTTTTTCTGCATCTATTGAAATGATCATGTAATTTCTATCTTTATTTCTGTTAATGTGGTGTATTACACTTATTGATTTATGTATGTTGAACCATCCCTGCATCCCTGGGA
>NW_004524762.1:5030018-5038149 GCF_000260255.1 Octodon degus | reverse complement strand
ATGTAAATGGACTCAATACACCAATTAAGAGAAATAGACTGGCACCATGGATTAGGAAACAAAATCCAACAATATGCTGTATACAAGAAACACATTTAACTCATAAAGACATTCATAGGCTCAAAGTCAAAGGATGGAACACAATAATACACGCCCCAGCACCTCAGAAAAAAGCAAGGGTAGCAATCATATTCTCAGACAGTCTCAACTTCAAACCAACAATGATCAAGTGAAATAAAGATGGCCACTATATATTGATTAGGGTAAAAATTCAAGAGGAAGAGGTAACACTCATAAATATGTATGCACCAAACACGGGAGCACCCAACTACATGAAAAATCTAAAAGCAAATACCACAATCTTAATAAGAGAACTGAACACCCCCATATCCCGAAAAGATAGGTCAACCAGACAAAAATTAGTAAATAAATAACAGAACTGAACCAGGGCTTGAAACAAATGGACTTGGTGGACATATACAGAGTGTTCCACCCAAACACAGCTGAATACACTTTTTTCTCAGCTGCACATAGATCATTTTCTAAAGTTGACCACATACTGGTCCATAGTTCATGCTTAAGTATATGCAAGAAAACAGAAATTATCCCATGCATATTATCTGACCACAGTGCAATGAAACTGGAAATAAATGACAAAAGAAACCAGAAAAGCCCCTTAAATACATGGAAATTAAACAATACCCTACTCAGCAACCAATGGGTCACAGATGAATTTAAACAAGAAATTTTACAAAATCTACAATTCAATGAAAATTCAAGCACAACTTATTGGAATTTATGGGATGCCGTGAAAGCAGTACTCAGAGGGAAATTCTTATCTGTGAACTCACACAATAGGAAAGCAGAATGGAAACAAATAAACTCACTAATGTTGCACCTCCAACAACTGGAATAGAAGAGCAAACCAAACTCAGAGTCCAAAGACCGGAAGAAATCATAAGGATTAGAGCAGAAATTAATTCAATTGAGACAAACAAAACAGTTCAAATAATTAACGAATCAAAAAGAGGGTTCCTTGAAAGATTAAATAAAATTGATTAGCCTCTAGCTAATCTCATCGAAGAGGAAAGAAAAAATTCAAATACAAGCAATAAGGAATGAAAAGGTGTGTAATTACCACAGACCCAGTGAAATTTCAGAAGATTATCAATAGCTATGTTGAGAATCTTTATTCTCACAGAACAGAAGATACAGATGAAGTGGACAGATTCCTAAAAAGTTACAAATTACCAAAACAGAATCAACAAGATATAACCACTCTTAATAGTCCAATAACAGCCAATGATGTAATAAAAAACCTAAAGACAAAGAAAAGTCCATGTCTGGATGGATTCACAGCTGAATTCTACAAGAAATTCATAGAAGATATAGTCCTTATACTCCTCAAACTCTTCAATGAAATTTAAAATGAAGCAATCCTCCCAAAATCATTCTTGGAGGCAAGTGTTATACTGATAGCAAAACAAGAGAAAGACACAACTAAAAAAGAGAACTACAGATGAATCTCCCTCATGAACATAGGTGCAAAAATCCTCAATAAAATCCTAGCAAATAAAATACATCAAATCATCAAGAAGATCATACACCATGACCAGGTAGGATACATTCCAGGGATGCAAGGATGGTTCAATATTCAAAAATCTATAAATGTAGTACACTATATCAATAGAGCAAAATCTAAAAACCACATGATCATTTCAATTGATGCTGAAAAGGCTTTTGACAAAGTCCAACAGTTCGTGTTGAAAATCCTACAGATAACTGGAATAGAAGGCTTCTACTTCAATGTAATAAAAGGCATCTATGACAACCCAAAATAGCTAATATAATTCTAAACGTGGAAAAACTGAAATATTTTACTCTCAGATCTTATACAAGACAAGGATGTTCTCTATCACTACTCCTATTCAATATAGTTCTGGAGTCATTATCTAGAGCCTTTAGACAAGAGGGAGAAATAAAAGGAATAAGAATGGGTAAAGAAGATGTTAAATTATCATTATTTGAAGATTACATGATACTTTACTTGGAAGACCCAATAAACTCCACCAATAAGCTACTAGAATTGATACACAAATTTGGTAGCATAGCAGAATACAAAGTCAATAACCAAAAGTCAATAGCATTCCTTACACAGATACCAAACACACTGAGAGGGAAATTAGAGAAATAATACCTTTTGCAATAGCACCACGGAAAATGAAATACCTTGGAATTCATCTAACTAAAGAAGTCAAAATCTTTTCACAGAAAATTACAATACTCTGAAAAAGGTGATCATAGAGGATTTCAGAAAATGGGAAAATATTTCCTGCTACTGAAGAAGAAGAACCAACATCATGAAGATGACCATACTTCCAAAATTTTTGCACACATTTAATGCAATCCTTATCAAACTACCACCAACATACCTCAAAGACCTAGAGAAATCATTCCTAAAACTTATTTGGAACCAGAAAAGACCTAGAATAGCAAAGCCAAACCTGGGCAGCAATGACAAGGCAATAGGCATTACAATTCCTCTTGTATAATTTCAGGTTTGAAATTATAATTTCAAACAGTATAATTTCCTGGTTTGAAATTATACTACAAAACAACTGTGATAAAATCAGCATGATATGTGCAAAGAAATAGACCTGAAGATCAATGGAATACATTAGAAGATGCAGAGGTGTCTACGCACACACTCAACCACCTGTTCTTTGAGAAAGGGGCCAAACATGCTTACTGGAAGAAAGATAGCCTCTTTAACAAATGGTGCTGGAAAACCTGGCTCTATACATGCTGAAAACTACAACTTGACCCAGGTCTATCACCATTCGCTAAGCTAATTTCAAAGTGGATTAAAGATGTGAACGTTAAAAGAGGAACACTAAATCTCCTAGAAGAGAAAATAGGAGTAACTCTTGGAGACATAGGAGTAGGCAAAGAGTTCATGAACAAAAGTCAAATTGCATGGGTAATTCTTGAAAGAATTAACAACTGCGATCTGCTCTTATTGAGAAGTTATTGCATGGCAAAAGACATTACCAACAAAGTGAAAAGACGATGATGCACAAATTTCGAAAAAATCTTAAGTAATAAGCACTCAGACAAAGGTCTCCTCTCTAGAATTTATAAAGAACTAAAAAACTTTAGGGCCCCAAAATTTAAAGACCCAATCCCGAATTGGGCATCCGAGATGAACACACACTTCTTAGAGGATGAAATTAAACAAGTGAATAAATATAAGAAAAAATACTCCACATCACTAGCCATCCATGAAATGCAAATTAAAACAACACTATGATACCATGTCACTGCAGAAAGAATGGCTATGATAAAGAAATCAACTAACAAAAAATGTTGGGAGATGCTGTGGGAAAAGGGATCCCTTTTCCACTGCTGGTGGTAATGTAGACTGGTGCAACTGTTATGGAAATAAGTGTGGAGACTCCTTAAAAAACTAGGACTGGAAATCCCATTCAAGCCAGTTATCGCCCTACTGGGAATTTTCCCAGAAGTACTGAAAACGTCATATCATTGTGATATATGTGTGCCTATGTTTATAGCAGTATAATTTGAGATAGCCATATATTGGAAACAACCAAGATGCCTGTCACATGAGGAATGGTTGAAAAGCATGTGGTATTTTTATGCAATGGAGTATAAATCAGCTATAAAGAACTATAAACTTGAAGCATTTGTATTTAAGTGGATGCCACTTGACGATATACTCATAAGTGAAATAAACCAGACCCACATGTGTAAATATCGTATAGTCTCCCTAGTATAAGAACTCAAAAGAAGAAATACAAATAGAAAATTATAACACAATTAATAGGAAAGTGAGCACTTGAGGCTTGGACAATGAGGAGAAGGCAAGGAGAACAGCTGGGAATCAGGACAGGAACAAAGCCATGCATTTATGCACATAAGATAGGTAAGGCAATGATCCTGAGAAATATCCACAAGTCTTTGAAACTAGCAGTTAATTGGTAGGATTCTCAACCTGACTAACTATAAATGCTCATACCTGTGAACTAATCAACTTCACTGAAGATGGCAATGTGTAATAGAAGGGTCATGCTTGGAATGCCTGTCATTTTGGTCTTCTGATCATGCACTTGTTGTCATCACATACCAATTATTACCATACTGTCTCACAAGTAAAATTTTTTTAAAAAATAAGTAATGAATGAAAAAAGACACAAGGAAAAGAAAAAAATGTCAAAGGACTGTCTTGCTACAATGCTGTATGTGGTTAGATTTCTAATTTTCTGTGGAAGAAATATGTAATTGTTTATTCATATTCTTTTAAACATTGTTCATTTTTTAAATTTTTTTTCTCCGCATTCTGCATGGATGTAAAATTTAACATATCGATACTTGATGGAAAATACCTGTTCCATGTTATGCCTAAGATGTTTGATATTCAGACAGATAATGAGGTTAAACCCAACTGCATATATTATAGGGTAATAATAAGCTTCTCTTCTGGAGGGTTAACAGACTAATTTTGCAAGCTAAAAATTAGGGAAAATGAAAGGCTACAAGGACAGCTAACATTTTGACCCTTGCCTTCCAAGTTCAGTGAAGACTCAGGACATAGGAGAACCTATACTCTAACATCATCTAACTCAGTTGTGTCCCAAATTTTCTGATCAAGGATACTATGGAGCCACAGCACAATGTCATCAATGTCACAGAGTGTGCCTACAGAGAGTCACAAGGAAAGAAAATATTCTCTCAGGCTTTCACAGAAAGGAAATTGGTCAAGCAAAGGCCCTGACTCATCCACATGACTGACACTCACAAAGGATCTGCAAACTGCAGTACAGGGTTACAGTACAGTGTTACAGTACAGTGAGGGTACTTGACTGACCTTATCAGATACAAAAGTTACATTTCTAGTTATATAGGTCTTGCTTTATCTTGATCTTAACCATCCAGTAGAAAAGTATAAAAACAAGGTATATAAAGTAAAGCCATATTAATATGCTGAGCTGTGAAAGGTTCAAGTCAACAACTTCTGCAGATAACACACTACCATTTTAGACTTCTGGACTGTGTTGGTTTGTTTTTCTGAATTTGCTCACCTATAGTATTTAGATGCCAATGAAATGCCCATTTCTGACAAAACTAAACAAAAATAAAAAGCAATACAAAGGAAGGACCATTTTGTATCTGTATATACAGAATAGTTAGGATAGATATACAGCTACTTTCGTTTAATTCAATGAGAAGAAAGATTTGTACTAATAGTGTTTGGACAAGACATCCTGTATGCATCTTGTACTGTGGACAACCACTAAGAAGATAACAATGTACAATGCATTAATTATTGAAACTGTCTTATTGCTATTTGTTTCTCAATAAAATAAATTTAAAAATGAAAAAAAGAAAAGCAAATAACAAAAATAGAGGTAAAAAAAGCCAAAAACAGAGTAACAAGCAACAGTGCAAATGATAGTTTCAGAACAACAGTAAAGATTTAATAATAGTTGTTATATTACATATTTTCATCATCAAATCAACAGACAATTGCTTTCCATTCTCTTTGACATTTTATGTATGAGTTTCTTTCTGGGCTATGTGTTTCTTGAATACAGAATACTGTCTGATCTTTCTTCTTGATCCATTCTGTCAGTCTGTTTCTTTTGATTGGAGATTTGAGACCATTTACATTGATGGTTATAACTGACGTGAAATGGCTCATGTTTTTTATGTCATTTTCCTGCTGTTTGTTCCCATCTTTCTCCTCTGTATTCTTTCTTTCTTTCTTTCTTTCTTTCTTTCTTTCTTTCTTTCTTTCTTTCTTTCTTTCTTTCTTTCTTTGCTTTTTTTTTTTTTTGGGTACCAGGGATCAAATCAGGACCTTGTACTTGCCAGGCAGGCACTTATGCTGCAGAGCTATCTCCCTGGTCCTATTGTTGTTTGTGTGTTTGTGGTCTTCATTTTCTCTTTCTAATATGTCCTTCAGAGCATTCTATAGAGCTAGTTTGGTGTTAATAAGTTCTTTCAGCTGTTCATCATGGAAATATCTTATTTCTCCATCCATTTTGAAATACAGTTTTGTGACCTATATCAATTTGGGTTAAAGATTGTTTTCTTTTAGGACTTAAAATAACCAACTCGAAGCTCTCCTTGATTTGAGAGTTTGTGTTGAAAAGTTCTCTGTGATTTTAATGGATTCTCTTTTATAGGTGATGTGTTTTTTTTTCTCTGTCTGCTTTTAATATTTTGTGCTTGCATTGAATTTCTGTAATCTTTATTACTCTATGGCTTAGTGTAAATTTATTCTGGTCATGGCTATTGGAATTCTATATGCTTCATTTATTTGTGTTTTAAATTCCTTATCCATGTAACAAAGTTTTCTTGTATCATTTTCACTCAGTGACTGACTTCATAATCAGGTGTGGAAAAATGCAAAAGGCCCATCTGTGTGCTAGTGAGTCAGAGGATCCAGTCACAAGGCAAAGTACTGCAGCTCACTGAAGAGTCCCATAGCAGTCCTTATTGGAGTTTGAAAGATTGGTACTGGAGGGCTGACAAGTCTGAGTAGAAGGCTGGAGATGACACCTGAGGAAGAGTGCAAATAGTAGCTCTTGTGAAGAAGGAGAAGCCAGACTTCCTTCTTTTCTTTTCATCCCATCCAGTCTACAAACTTATTTGTTAGTGTCACCTACCCCTAGGTGGGTCTTTCATCTTCAATAAGTCAGACATACTTAGAACTGTCAGCTAACTAATCAGCCAGGTGTTTCCTATTCAAATTGATAGAACAGTTCTTTATCCTACAGTCACTTCATTATGTTTTTACTTAGGATACTTTTGGTTATCCGTTCTGTGGAAATCTTATTTTAGTGAAATTTTTGACGATTTGTTGTTCCTATTTCCTTTTTTTGTTGTTGTTTTGGTACTGGGAATGGAACTTAGGACCTTACACTTGCCAGGCAGGCACTTGTGCCACTGAGCTATGTCCCTGGTTCTTCCTTTGAGTGTGTGTTGTTCCTATTTATTTCCTCTATGTGGTTTAACATTAGTCTGGAACTAGACACATTAAATTTTAACTGTGTTATCCCTGAGTGAAGTGCTCTTCTTGAATCAATCATTTATAGTAGGGGTCTCTGGTACTGGATAGTTTGTATTATTAAAATGAGTTTTTTAATGTTTCTTTTTCTAATTATGTTCTGAAGTTAAACTGATTTTAAAGACAGTATCCACAAACATATAAACTCTTAGAAATTTAAATGAATTGCTCAATATAAATAATATTAATTCTGTTTTTAAGTACATAAGCTGTCTGTAGAGGAAATGCCACAAAGTATACTTGTAAAACAAAATAGTAACTAACATCCAATTGTTTATTTGACATAGAAAATTATGTCTAGGATGCCTGAGATTATACCATTGAGACAAATTAATCATCTATTATAATCCTGCATACAATGGGAAAATGTTCTTAATAAGTAATCATGCACGTCTTGAGTTTTCAGTATAAAGATTATGTTATAAAGAGTGTAGCGAGATGTGACACAATACCCCACAATTTTCATGAAGATACTCAATTTTTACAGATAGAAAAATAGAACATTTTTTCCAGCATTAAAAAGGATACACCTGTCATGCTGGTCCCACCCCTGGGGCATGCTGAGATGGCAATTGAGACTGGACCTGATGACAAGACTGTAACCCAGCTCTTGGGAGCTGTAAACAGGCAGATCGCTACCAGTCTGGTCTAGTAGTGAGACCCTGAACACCCTGTAGACTTTTCCCTAAAATTAAAAAAAAAGATAAACCACGAATAGGAACTTATTAAGAAAAATTAAAGCAGAAGTGAGAAAATGAGGTTTTAGGAGTAAATTTACATTTTCAGAAAAATGAGTTATCTTCATTAAAGGCTATGCAGTCACCCAGTAGTGAGGAAGTTATGAGTGCTGTAGACTATACTTTCTAGGTTCCAGTGGCTCAGAGCTGTGGTTGGTCCAAATTCCTTCTCCTCCTAAAAGAGTCTAAAGCTACCTGATAAAGTGCTTAATATAAAGTTAAAAAAAGATCTTGAATTTGAGCAGTAATATGCACTGTAACATTAAAATATATTATAATTATGCCTAGAATTATTTAGTACAAC
>NW_004524762.1:5018355-5023753 GCF_000260255.1 Octodon degus | reverse complement strand
TCCAGCCCACACTGCGCCTGGGCTGGGACTGGTCCCACTGGCGCAGGGTAGCAGGAAGCTCTCCACACACTCCCTGGACCTGGGCTAGGGCTGGGTCTCTGATCTAGTTTTAAAGTAATTAAAAATACATTTGCTGGAGTGAAAATAAGCCCTTACTTTTGCCTAAATTTTTTAAAAAAACAAACAGTTCTATATTTAAAAAGACTCAGACTGAGAGGATATTAAAAATAAATCTTTAACCAGAATCCAGTATTTTTAATATATATGGAGATTAAGCACTGTTTTGTCCTTCAAGACTTTTACAAAACTAGTTATAGGTAAGGTCTCTGTATTTTAAGAATACTGTGTCTGTTCTAACTTTTGAAATTCATTTTTCCAGACCTTACTGTAACAAAATTCATTTTCTATTTTTACCTCTTTTGTAATCTGCCCTACTTTACTGTGCATTCACATCTGTGTGCTCCTCAGAGCCCTGTAGCCAGCTTTGGCTATCAGCTACAAGACTAGAAGGGAAACTACCTATCATTTATTTTCACCTCTATTGTGCTTAGAATAGTGCTAGCTCAAAGAAATGCTTTGTAAACATGTCTAAGGTTTGATCTCTGGCAATAACTTTCCAAATGATTCAGGCCTTTCACAGACTTATACTTCTGATGTTTTTTCAGGCACCATCTCAGACTTATCAGACATAGCATTAATACCTTCATTATCTCTTAACTTATTTTTTTTTCTTTTGTCGATCAAATAGCTCACAAGAATGTAACCTCACTACAATTCGTATAACATTTCCTACAAGGTCATGAGAATATAAAAATCTTTTTGATTTAAAAATATATTTGCATATGCTGTTGCTGTGTTTTCTAGAATTATAGTTTTTTCTTAAAACACAATGACCTTAGAGAAAAAATAAATTCACAGTTTTATATTTTTCTGAGAGCAAGAACAACTTCAAACTTCTCACATTTGCTCAATCAACTGTCTTGAAAGATCCACACACTCTCCCTTTTCCCTTTTCCCTTTTCTAAGTGTGGTGATGGCTTCTCTTGTGTCTACTTTCAAAGTAGAATCTTGGCCACCATTCTGTTACTCTACTGTTCCAGGTCTGTACTAAAGCTCCACTTTAGGAATCCTAATGTACCAAAGACAAGACTACAACCTGAGGATACATTGATTTTTCAGTGACTGTCCCACTTCCCAATCCTGGGAAATTAGAACCATTATAATGAAAGACTTGTGGCCACTGTTTATTTTTCACCCTTTCAGGTTTTACTTACTCTTTTATTGAAGATTGCTTGCCCTAGGCTTTATGGTCTGGCTTAGAGGAAGGCTGAGAATATAGGTCATGCTAAACTCATAATTACCACAATTGGTCAAATTCCAGTCTAATTCTTTGTCAAATGTAATTAGACACTAGTAGTTTGAATATAGCTTGCTAATTAACAAAACTACTATAAATAGAATGCAAATTATAAATATTAAAAATTTATTATTTGGGGCTGAGTATGTAACTCAGTTATAGAGACTAGCCTGCCATGTATAAGGTTCTGCATTCAAAGTCAAAAATCACTTGGTAAAGTAATAATAAGAATGATAACAACAGCAATAATAACAATAATTATAATAATAAATGAGAGAAAAAATTACTAGTCAGTCCTAAATACAAATGAAGAAGCACCATTTTCCAACTATTTATTATTATTATAATTTTCTTTTAATTTGAAGAGTGAAAACAAGAGCAAGAGAAACAAAAGCAAAGACAGAAACAGGGTAACATATAACAATACATATATTACAAAGTTCCAAAACAAGAATAGGTGATTAACGGTGATTAATATATTATCTATTTTTATTGTAAAATCTCTTGCACAGATTAACAGATATAGTTATGCAAGTTAGGACATATGATTGAATATTAATGCATTCTTTCAAGAAATCATAACTTTTTGTTTTATTTCATTTTCTTTTATTACCTTTTTTAAAAAGTTTACTTTAAAGAGAGAATAGTATAATTAATATGACATTAGAAATGGTACACATTTAGAAAACAAAAATGAAAGATATTTCAAGCATGGTTTTAGTACTGCACATTGCTGTCCTCAATGTGATTGCTTAATTCACAGATATCAGCATAGGGAGTTAGTTATGCTAGAAATTCTACCCATTAACTGCTATTTTCAAAAACCTGATAGAAATTCTTAGGAAAATTGCCTTATCTATCATGTATGGTTTTGCCAATACCTTATTTCCTAACTTTTCTCCTTTCTCTCTCCTTGTTGTTTAATCCTGTTTTGTTTCTTTTCATTTAGCTGTGTCTGTCCAACTATTTTTCTATCTGTGTTTTCTTTTCTCTTAATATGTAAGTAATGAATTGGAGTCTCTGCTCTCTGAAGTTCATCTGTACTTAGCATAAAAACTCTGAAAATAGAGAACATGCCATGACCTTCATTTTTAGATGTACTTATTTGAAAAGTATTAATATTGACAAACTGTTTTAACATTTCCACTGGCTTAATCTTAGTCTGACACAATCATGGGTGATGGATGGACATAAATGCCTTCATTTATATGACAGAAAAAGTTGAATAATTTTTCTCTGCTTATCATAGAGTAGAGGTGAAGAAGAGGAGGTGCAAATACTGATTAGAGAGAATCTACATGCTTGTAATAATAGAAGTTTAGCACTCGTCTGATAAGCTTAAGGTCCTGAGTTCAATCCCCAGTACCAAAATAAATAAATAAATAAATAAATATAAATAAATAAATAAATAAATAAATAGAAATTTAGGGACCTAAATCAAGTTACAAAAACCAGATCTATAATTACTTCTTCCCTGCATTTCATTAAACTATGTAAATCATCATCTCTATCATGTTCCAGCAATCATCCCTGAATAATCAGAGTAAAGAAAAGTGTTCCTCAGATACTTTTTGATTTTGCCACATAAGGCCACTGGCACCCCTAAATTTTGGAGACAGAGCATGCTAACTCCTTGAGTAATGGCCTATGTCAGAATTGTCATTGATAACAATGTTTTTTTTAAGAAATATAACATCTATGGATAGTGGTGGCTGCAGATGTATCCTTAAAGGTTTTTGATTATGCAATTGTACAATGTCAAATTTGAATGACATTTGGGATTCCTAGTGAAAGTGTGGTAATCAGTATGCTGTTCATGGGGAAATGGCAAGTATATTATCATCAAATCAACTTGAGAATTTAGCTTTAAACAAAATTTAAATGGGCCCTTTTTGTAAGTCTTTTTCTGATTACATATTATGTTAAAGAATAAATGGGTAATAAAGGAAAAGGCTCTGTTGGCCTGGATGGGTTTAGTTGCATACAACAGTAATGAGTATTTTTTAATATAAAAAACGTACAGGGAAAAGCATCCAGAGATGGTTGGCTGTTGTTGTTATAAACATGAAACATTTTTTTCTTGTTTATTTTATTAGCACATTTGTAATTCATGCAGTTTATAATCATTTTGGGGTGTGGTTACATGTACATATCATTGCTTGTTTATTTTTTAATCTCCTTTCCCTTCCCTCCTTATCTCTCCTTCTCTGACTCCTTAATCAACTTTTTCATACCTATTGATACTACTTGTCTCAGCACATGTTATGGCTTATAATAATTAAATTGATTGAGTTCGCTAGGTTCCTGTACATATCCTTGTCTCATTTCTCCTTCACCTTCCCTTTTCCTTTTCCCTTTTTCCCTTGTATCATTTCCCTAGTGTGTGAAACCTGTTTCCTTGTCCCTTTCTATCAGACTCTGTTCCTTTTCTTTTTCCATTGCCTCACTCAGTTGAGGGCTCCCACAGGGTATTCATGCCTGTGTGTCTGCTTTACTTCACTCAACATTATATTTTGCAGGTGCATCCTTTTTCCTATAAGTGCCTCAAATTTGTCATTCTTCATACCCAAGTAATATTCAGTTATATATAGATAGCACATTTTGCTTATCTAAACATCTGCTGATGGTATAAAGTCACTCCCAGGATTTAGCTGTTGCAAATTATGTTGCTATAAACACTAATATGCAAGTATCAAATAGTATGATTACTTATGGCTTGGTGGTTTTATTAAATTATCACATCTTGAGTTTCTTTAATCTTTCTGCTCATCTAAGATTTTTTTTTTTTGAACTGTGGATTGAACTCAGGCCCTTACACTTGCCAGGGAAGCACTTATTCTACTGAGCCATCTCCTTAGCCCCTTCACCTAAGATTATTAAGCTATGTTTAACCTAAAATTCTCAAGTAGACTCCCATACCTGCTACTACTATATTACTATTGTTCCCACAACTTTTATACTTAGTATGTTTTTGCTTAAATTTTATGATCAAAACTAAGGTACATGCTCTAGGAAAGCCTGGTCTGCAGATCTGAGATTATGTCACTCTGACCAAAGCAGGATTCTATGTGTGGAAGTTGGGAAGAATAGATACTGGGAGGCAAATAAGAACAGTTTTTCATGTAGCATTAGCTAACTTATTTTCTTATAGGCATCTTTCATTTTCCCCCTTTAATGGGCCATGTAACAGGACATACAGGAAACACTGATTCTAGTCTCACTCTTCAGACATATATTAAAATAAGTAAAACCCAAATAGATAGGAAGACTTGGCTTCAGATTACAGCCTTCCACTTGTTTCATTTTCAGTAAGACTACAGAAAATTGCATGCAAATGTTCATTGAAACAGCAAGTAGATAAAATAATCAACCAAGAATGTTTGTGAGCATCTCAGATCCTACACTTTTAGTCACTTTAGGAGTCTCTGTCCTGTTTCAAAATTCCTAATTTAAAAAATTATCTAGTGATTTATCTTCATTTACAAATTGAGAAATTTAGTTACTGAGATAATCTCAGAAGGGAACAATTTTAGAATTTTGAGAAGACTTTTATAGTGTGGGCCATTTTTCTCTGAGCTCAATTTTATCTGATTACTTGATTTCATATGCATACTACAAATGACAGATAGATTTAATATCTGCATGACTAATGGAATATTTTTTAGGTTTTCCTGAAGAGAAGAACACCATGATGAAATATTAATAATTTTTTCCAAGAACAGTACAATTTTTATGATATTAAGCGCAAAACCAGGATACTACTTTTATGACTAAATAAGGTAATTTACAAGGCCTCAAATAGTTATTGATTTGTTATCAAAAAATAATCACAATAGATTTTTTTGTGTTTGCCAGAATGGGATCTTTCCGGTGATCTCAGCCCTTGGAACTTCATCATATTTAATTGAATAAAATTAAATTTATCAGTGACATCAAATTTGGTAGTGAGTAATTTACAAATTTATTTTATAAAGACAATTTTTGTGTAAATAGGATATCATGTCCGCATCTTGTACAGCAATTAACCACTAGGAAGAATGT
>NW_004524762.1:5015500-5016985 GCF_000260255.1 Octodon degus | reverse complement strand
TGTGGGGAGCCTTTTCCTCATTAGTCCCCCTGCAGTAACACTATCATCACCACAAAAGTGTGGTCCCCAGAATGTGAACAGGAAACAAAGAAAGCAGAATAATGCTCCATGAGAAAATGATAAGAATCAGAATCAGTAAACAAACCATCACTTTTGCATTGTTTGTGATTTTATCTTTCTTTTAAGGTAAGAAATATTTGCAAAGATTCTTCTGAAATTTCTACCTAATTGTGGATGTGCATTGGAGTACATGTGTACATTAGTTTAAAAGTGGAAACTCTAGCAACAAAGGTAAATTTAAAATCTAGTTTCTTTTCCAAAGCCCTTTTACCAAATTGAGAGGCCTACCATTTAACAAAAACGATCACTTCTATTCTTTTAATTGTTTTTTATGAATGTTACATTTTTCTAAGACACAAATATAGAAAACAGAACATGAGTTAAATAATACCAACCAGCTGGAAATGGTGGCACGTGTCTATAATTTCTGCTACCTGGTAGATTGAGGCAGGAGGCTTGTAAATTCAGAGCCTGCCTTGGGAATTTAGCAACCTTAACTCCCCCCCTCCAAAAAAAGGAGAAGGTCGGAATACGATTCAATGTAAAGGTTCTGGGTTCAATTCCTTTGACTAAAAAATGAAAAATAAAAACCAACACATAATAAAAATATACTTTTTTAAAGGGGTAGTTATTAAACTTACATCAGTCTCATTGTCTCTATAACTTCCTAGTGGTAGATTTTTGCACTTCTTTCACACTTCCTGCTATTTACTAATAGTCGTATTCCAGCACCCCACTGGGAAAAAGCATTTTATTTGTTTAATTTGAATGCATTTCTCTTCCCAAACTTGATCTTATTCCAGGTGTTCTCAGAAACTCATGCACAAAACCTTCAGGTGATCTTGAATTAGTCTTCTCCTTTCAGCTGGGTGGGACTTGTATCCTCACCCCATTTTACTTGCAGTCTTCCTGCCTCCACTCGCTGTACATGCTACTGCTCCTTTTGGACGATTTCACCAGGAGTAGAGTGAAAGTTTATATGTCCAACTGCAATATAGAAGTTTTCTTTTCCCCTGTTGCCTTACCAGCATTTGAAATTATTTAATTTTTTTAAAGATAGCTGTTCCTTTTAGTGTAAGATGAAATTTTAAAATTTAAAGTTGATTTCATTTGTGTTTTTCTTATGGATAAAGATACTGGACTGTTAATGTACTTACCAGACACACATCCTTTCCCTAATGCTGTCTATTCATTTCAGTATCTCATCTTTTTGACTGGAACTTTTACTTTAGAGGGGTCTAAATTTTTTTTAAGTTTTTTGTATATTTGAAATAATAGTCTACCCTTAGAGGAATAGCTAAATTTTTTTCATTCTATTCTCTATTTATTCTACAAATTGTTTTTCTTGCTACACAGAAACTTTTTAAATTGATAAGGCCCTATTTACTGATCATTAATGTTGTCTTATGCAATTATGATTTTGTT
>NW_004524762.1:4997687-5014286 GCF_000260255.1 Octodon degus | reverse complement strand
AAATTACATTCTTAAAAATCTCTTCCTGAGACTTTGGCTGAGCCACTCTGTGGAAAAGAGTTACCTATTCTCTCTTTAAAGACCTACTTAAAATGCTAGCCCTTGGTCAGTATCTGCAAATTTAGATTTCTACAGTGTCCTGCCATTCTCAGGACTTGCAAGAGAGCCTTGTTTTCCTTCTGGAGAAGTCTGGATTTCAGGTTCATATTAGGTAGGTTTTTAACCTAAAACCCTTAGTTGCCAAGTCTCTAGCTAGATACCCTGGTTGGATACTTCACATGCATTCTCACAACTCACAAGGACTGTAGACAGTCAGTTGTGCTGTTTGGAACTTGACACCTTGCTCATGTGTCATTTCTCCTTGTTTGTCTTTATGTATATTCTTTAGCTTTAATAAGCTTCACACATGAGGATGACTGATGGTTCCTATGAGCTCTCTCATTAGATCATTGAGCCAAACAATGCCTTTAAAGGATCCTTCCTCCAATTCTATCATTGGTGCTATACTTTTTATGGAACAATAAGAAGTATTCTTTACTTTGCACAAATATTTGAAATTTACAATTCACAAAATTTTCTTTGCCAAGATGAATTAAAGTGATATTCTTTCAGTGATTTTCTTTTGTACACTGTCTCAGTTACTCTTCTTTTGTTGGGACAAATACTCAACACCCAAAATGAAAATAGGAAAGGTTTAGTTAGCTCACAGTTACTGGAAGTTTATACTCAGCTAGCTCCAAGTTATAGTGGCATATGGTAGACAGCAACATTTCATGGCAGGCAGCAAAGAGCAGTGAGGGAAAGAAGAGGGAGCAGCTGAGGCAGCTAGCCAGGCTCTCTCCCCTCCTCACATTGTAATGCATAGTATCTGCCTCAGGGCACTCACACCCATAATCCCAACTCTGGATCATGAATCAGTGACAAACTTCAGAAGCCACCCCATGACTGCATGAGGCTTTGGGGGGACAACTAGACACAAATAATAGCAAACACCAATGGTTATCTCAGCTCTTTAGAAATACTAATTTCTATCTTCACTTCACACAGTGAAGAATTTAGCCTTGTCCACAGAGAGGTTTGGCCTTTGCCTGCCATTGGCTTCTAGGAAGTAATTTATGCAAGTCATTGCTTTGTTTTGGACAAGTGTTGGTCATATCAGAAAAAGAAAACACGGGATTAACAAAGGGCTTTAGAAGCTAGTATGGAGTTGCATGTCTGTAATCCTAATATTCCAGAAAGGGAGGAAGTAGGATTCTTGTGACTTTAAGCTCTGGTTGGTTGAACCTGTGTGGTAGATTCAAGGCCAGCCTGAACTATACAATGATGCTTTCTCAATAAAAAAAAAAAAAAGAAAAGAAAAGAAAAGATAAAAGGAGGAGCTTACTTGTGAGAATATAATAGAATCTAACAAAATTCTGGACATAGAAGCTTGGGTGAGCTACCTTGGCTGGCCATATTCATTAGGTTTGGCCGTGTGTCAAATCCTAGGCAGGTAACATGCTCTGGATCCCCAGGAGAGAATGATAGAAGCTTCATGTCTACAGATTTTCTGTCTCTCCTTTTTCTTTTTGCACAACTGGGGACTGAACTCAGGCCCTTATTCTTGCCAGGCAAGCACTTATTCTACTGAGTTATCTCCCCAGCCCCTTGTCTCTCCTCTTGGCTGATATTAATCTCCATTCTTTTTCTACAATAAAGAATAATTGTGAGTGTAATACTTTTAGGGAGTTCTGTGAATTCCTTTAGCAAATTATGAAATCCAAAGTGGTTTGGAAACTCTGAATTTATAGTTTTTTGTCAAAAGTAGTGAGGCAGGTAGTGAGCAACCAGATATCTATCATTAGAACACATATAGTTTGGCTAAGTTTGATTTCTTTTCCCCGTCTTCGTTTCCCTGTCTTTCCCTGTCATTGTCCATATTCCCTCTCATTGCCAAGTGCTGAGACCAGCTTCATCTACTCATTAATTTTTGACTGCTTCTTTGTGTGTCCTCTTTCACTGTAGGACTGAAACACCATGGGGTTGAGTTAGTGTGGGAAGTGATTACTGTGAACAACATTAATAAATAACTGGCTACCAACAAGGGCAGAGACATAAACAGTTCTCACATGACAGATGGTATTGCAGCTGTGATCAGCCCTGGAATCGAACCCCTAGAAATCTTTGTGTAAACAATAAATTGCACTAGAAATTTTTCCTTGTTTGGTCAATGTTTTAAGGATAAATGTGTATGATCTCTCACACATTTATATTAATTTAAGACAAAAACAATTCCCATTATTAAGAATAAATTATTTAATCTCATATCATCTGACTAGTAATCTATTTCTCATTATTTTTCCTTAGAGTTAATGTGTGATAGCCATGGGCATAGTAATGTATGCCTACCCAGGCATCATCATGTTATCCCACTGACCTAGCGACATCAGTTAGACAATGTGTATTATTAGTATTATGTATGGCTTTGATAAATGTTGGGAGCTGCTGAAGCTGAAACTGATCCTATATGGGAGGGCGGGATGAGCCCTCATTGCCTAAAGCAGTCAAACTACCTCAGTTGCCAGAAAAACATCCTGCCTGGACATTATGGGCTATTAGTAGCTAGACAGTCTTGTATCTTGGAACTTTGTAAAAGTATAAATAAAGTCTCTTACTGTTCAAGGGGTCATCGCCAATCAGGCAATGAGCCACCACTTAACTCATCTCTTGTCTTCTTGTCTATCTTTTCCTCATTCCTGCTGCCTTTTCTCCCCAGGTACAGTGGATCACACTGAGAAGCTACTGGGTCCCTACAGTTAAAGGCATTTTAAGGCAGAGTTCTTACCTGACCTCTACATGCTTTTAAAGGAATTTTATTTTCTGACCCCAAGCAGAATTTGTGACAAAATAATGTACAGAAGAATAGAGTAAGTCATTAGCTGACCCCCTAACATTTCTCCAAAAATTAGAGACAAAATAATTTTTTAAATTTTCTTCTTTTTGTTCCACATTCAAAAATTTCAAATTTAGACCACATGAGAATAAACTGGCAGAATCCAGTTGCTACATCTTACTCTGAAATAACAAAACGCAGGCTCTAAATTGGCAATGAGAACAGTCAATTCTAAGCAGATTTGTACCTCTAGGTGTATTCCAGCACATTCCTTAGTGCATTCCAGCCTCTAGACAGTTCTGTCTTCCAAACTGTACATTCTGTAGGAAGTTTGTACACGTGAACAATAGATCAAAGAATGGTCTTGAAAATACAGATACATTCAACATGTGACTATATTTTTCATTCTGGTTTTCCAGAAAAGAAAGGTTGATAGAGTAGGGGTGGAAAGAGATGGGAAAGAGAGAAGCTATTTGTTCTAATACTAGTATAGACAACTGATTAATTCTGTCTGAAGATGTTGATGACTACAGAAAGTATATATTTTTGAAAAGCCACCTAGGTCAATCTATTAACTTAACCTTTGCCTACTAAGTGCCCTCTGTATTTAGCTAGAAGATTGTTGTGTATTTAATTTTCCTCTCTTGCCACTTTGACTTTATAATCTCTGGTGAAGGGAAGCAATGAGCAATATGTCTGTTTTGAGCTCATTTAACTCTTTCTAAGGCTCTGTCTTGGTGTAGCTGTCAGGAAAATCTTACTTGCTACATTTCATCTCATTCCTCTACCTTTCCCCAGACTTATCTTAAACTACCACTCATTTTTGCCTTCCTATCCATAAATATCTATGTATGCTTTCCCTTTTCATCTTCAACTCTTCATGTTGGTATATCAAAATCGCATAAGTTCCTTAATAGCAAAGATTTTGATATATTCATTGCCGTATTTCAGTGCCTATAGTGTCTGACATAAAGCAGAAATTCCAAAGCTGTTTGTTGAATTCATGAGTATTTGTACCATAATTTTAAAAGATACACAGATCTAGAGTCTCTGATTGCCATTGTGATAGGCAAAGATAGTGTTACAGTGGTTATTGTGTTATATCACAGGTCACAGCAATGAGATGTTAAGGAACAGGTTTGTATTAAAATTTTGTTTTGGAGTATAACTTTACAAGAGCACCTCATGCTAAATTCATTTAATAATATAAAACTAATTAATAATGTAGAGGCACTCCTGAAAGAGACTTTTCCCCAGATAAGCAGAGATTTCACTTTGTACATAGTTTTCTCAGTCTTTGCAAACTTATCTCGCTATTACAAAGTTGGAATGATCAGAAAGAAATATACCATCCTCCATATACCATAGTAGGATAGTTAGCTACAACTGAATTTTAAATATCTGTGTGTGTGTGTGTGTGTGTGTGTGTGTGTGTGTGTGTGTGTGTTGAAATGCTTGAGATAAACAGTGTCTCAGTGTCTTGGGAGTCCCTCTTGAGATTCTGGTGTCATGATGCTGTAGCACTTCCCACCTCTTTTGGGAAGAATGTGGTCTTAATAAGCTGTGACTAATAACCAAGCTGCAAAATGACTGCTGTGCCCTTTTCCCATTTATTTCCCACAAGATAAATTATCCATACTGTAACAAGGGTAGAAGACAAATTACACATATTGCAAATTCCTTTGAGAGATTTCTCTTGTGTAGAAATTATATATATTTGCTGCTTAAAGTTTCTATTATAAAATAGGGGAAAAAATCTCTTGCCTTTTGGTGCTCAAATGAGGTTAAGGGTGTTATGATTTAGTGCCACCACTGGATGTATCTCAGATGAACTAAGAACTATAATTGAATGTCACTTGAAAACCTCCTTTTTTGCTCCAGGCAAGGTATTAAGTTAGAACTTATTTACTCATTGAAATTATTGCTTGATAATATTCCTTAAACTTGTTTGTTATTTATAGACAAAACCCTCTGTTTGCTCAGGGACCAAATAAGCTAGATTAATTCACTTGTCCAGAATGCCTATACCTCAAAGAAATATCACATTTCCCAGAAAAATATAACTGGTCCTAATATTATCTGACTAATGCTGAGGATTTTCTTGATTAGGCAACAAAGGAGCATCAAAACCTTTTTCAATGGTCTGTTTGTTTGTTAATGTCTTATTACTTTTTTTCTTTTCTTTCTTTCTTTCTTTTTTTTTTTACTATAATGGAACTAAATAAAGTAAGGTCTGACCAGGTAAATGTCAGGCCCAAATTTATGAAGTTTCTCAGACACTAAAAAATGTATCACCTCATCTTCTAATGCAGATGTGAACCTGGAAGCATTACATGGAAGCCAAGATTTCTGTACTATCTGCAGACCTGTGATGCCTGGCCAACATTTCTTTGTGGAGATCTATCACTTGCAGTACACATAAAATGAGTGTTTTATATCATTATTCATTAATGTAGACACTACAAATTAATTAACATGAAGAAAAAAAGCTTTATTATGCTTACAGCTTTGAAAGCCAATACAAAGGCTTAGTGTAGGCTTGGCAAGGGCCACCCTGGCTGAAGCACTTCACGGTGGAGATGGCAGTGGTGTGGCATGTGCAAAGTTCTCCATTTCCCACTGAAGCAGGTAGGGGTGGGGGAGGGGAGCTCTCACTATCACCTTCCACAGTGTGCAAGGTGTTCACAGTGACTTGAGAACCTCTCCCTGGGCCCAGCAGATGACCAATCCTATACAAATGAACAATTAGGAAGCAGTTTTACTAATCACAGAAATTATTGAAGTTTACAGTATACCATTACTCCTGAGAGACCTTATATTATAGCTAAAAAACACTTGGATAAGGCAAAGTATATGTAGTTCCAAAGTTTAAGAATCTTATAACCTAAAGTAAAGGTTTTCACCTGCACGCAAGTGCAGGGGCCAGAGGTTCGATCCCTGGGCCTGCCCTGCTGGCCTCACTCCAGGGGCATGCTGAGACAGCAATTGAGACAGCAATTGGGTGTGGTGGTACGAGCCTATAATTCCAGCTCTTGGGAGGCTGTAAACAGGCAGATCATTACAAGTCCAATCTAGTAGTGAGACCCTGAACACCCTATAGATCCTTTCCTAAAATAAAAATAAAAAAAAGACCTTTGTCTGATGCAGTTGGCTATAAATTTATTCCACATTTGTGGGTTTTCTTCTCACTGTGTTCATAATTTCCCTTTATGTGCAAAAGTAAAAATATAAATATAAATAAATACATAAAGCAAAGGTTTTCTATCATGGTAACATATTCAGTTATATCAAAGACAAAAAGAACACATGGGTTCATGTTCACACCTCCAGGGATTTTTTTACTTTAGTCTGAGATAGGTACTAGATATTGTCATTCTAAATTTTTTTTTTATAATTCTAATGACCAGTCAGAGTTGAGAATTACTAGTGCTGGAGCATTCCTGCAAATCCCTAAACAAGCATGCAAAAAAGTTTCTACAAGGTGAATTCATTTTAGTCAAGAAGGGTAAATCGTGTTTGAGAAATTTACTCCACATGAGAGGTAGTAGTTGCCCTTTTGCATTCAGATATTCCAAGCAGTTACTAATCACTATTTGTGAAATGTCCATAGTGCTCTTGCAAAGATCTTTTTTTTTTGTAGTTAATATACAGCCCTTTCCTCTTGTGTTCATGGTTGAACTCATTCTGAAATATTATAGTCTGTACAATACTGACCATTATAAACCCACTCCTTGAGGACTGGTATGCACTCCTGACAATATATTCTTGTTTCTAGATTATTTCCTACCATATGTTATTTTATTTCTAATGCAGGGAGTGACTAATTTCAGAGTTCTATTACTACATTTCACTTATTGAGGTTATATCTTGTATTTATGTTATCAGAAAAAGATACACAGGCACGAGTTAAAGACTTTTATGGTTAGTTTTTCTAAAGTTATTTAGAAAAAAATAAGAGCTATATAGTGGCAATAATAAGAACAATTGTTAATACTGCAGTTGTTTTGCTCGAGGAGTGTTGTTCATGCCATAAATATTGAAGGTGTATCTTTCCAGGCACTGGGAACACACAACAATGCAAAAAAGGTACTTCTGTCCAGGAGCTTGAAATCTAGCGGGATAAAGTTGTTTTGCAGAATGTTTACCTTAAAATCTGTGATTGTTCATTGAAATTTATCCTGCATGGCCCTTTGATTTTTATTGAGCAGTTTTTTAATAAAAATTATTGCAAAACAATAGATATTTTGCTTATAAGGGAAAATGGTCTATATTTTCTTTCTTTCTTTTTTTTTTTTTTTTGCATTTTAGGGAAGGGTCTACAGGGTGTTCAGTGACTCACTACTAGATCTAACTCTTAGTGATCTGCCTGTTTACAGCCTCCCAAGATCTGGGATTATAGGAGCACTACCATGCCCAGTCTCAATTGCTGTCTCAGCATGTCCCCAGGGTGTGGTCAGCATGTCTACATTTTCTGACAGTAAGAGAAAAATTAAAATACAAATAAGTAAAAAGAAGAAAAGTTTAAATTGAAGAAATCTCAAATGGCAGAATTAACTAGGGATCATCTTTGGGTCTGTTTTCCAGACAGTTTTTTAAACACATAAGCACACTATTAAGTAGAATTATGTTGCTGAAAAGTAGGTCAACACATTTATAATTTAAAATACACATTTATTCACCAAGTTATGTTATTTTGGTACATACAAAGCATGTTAATCTATTTGACAAAGAACTCTCTAAAGAAATGTCCTTGTCAGAAGGGACAAAAATAAATCTAGGCTAACTTTAACACAGAGAATTTATTATAGAATTTATGTAGCAATAAGAAATCTGAAAATTCCTTGTGTTTAGGAGCTGACTCTCAAGTTTCAGTCTAACTTTACTGATTAGGATGCTCCTTATGCTTCAGGTTTGTAGTTCCCTCATTGCTCAATTAAAGTGTCTTATTCTCTCTTAAACTGTTTTCCTCTCTTATACAACTTTTTATATCACTTTATACTGCTAATTCAACTATTCTTCTCCTAAATGTATATACCCATTCAAATACCACACATACAACATTACTTGCTATAACACTATAAATAAGGCTGGGGAAATAGCTCAGCAGTCTAAGTACCTGCCTGGCAAACACAAGGACCCAGGTTTCGATCCTCGGTACCACATGCCATGCTGGCCCAGTGCCATGTCAGCAACTGAAACCGGGCATGGAGTCACGTGCCTGTAATCCCAGAGCTGGGGAGGCTGAGACAGGAAGATCACTACAAGTCTGAGCTACATAGAAAGACCTGTACCAAATAAATAATAATTTAGTAATTAATTGACTTCCTCAAACACTCCTCTCTGTGTACGTGCATAAATTCTATTGAAAACACGCTGACATAATGTATTGAATATATATTTATTTCAGTACATATGTATATTCCCCTATGGTTTGGCTGCATTTTTGTTTTTCTGCCAGTTCTTATAGGATTTCTAACACTTGACCCATATTTCTGCATCATGCTATCATCATACTAAGAATAAAGAGATTCTACGTTATGTAGTTTCCAACTTATGATTTAACGAGCTGGAAATTTCTATTATTAATTTCAACTGATAGTGGCTAATAAGATACATAAAGACTCTAGTAGTAGATGTTATGGAAAAAAACTAAAAGTAAAGCCAATATTTAAAAAAGACAATTGATAATAGTAAAAATAACATAGTAGAAGTAAAAAGTTTTAAGACCACTTGAGACGCTTTTAAGGAAATGACTGGGGAATCAGGAGGAAGAGACTACCTGGAATTAGAGACAGCATGTGGATAATCTCTCTCTCAGAAAACATTCCTATTGCATTGTGTCACAACAGCTGGAAGAAATTATAGCTAGAGCAAGCCTGTGGTGCCAAGTGACTCCCAGTGTTTGATAGGAATGACAATATGAATAGTCTTCAAAATAGGACATATTAAAGGGATATATAAAATCTCCTCAGGGGCACAAGTTCACTTGTCCAGCAGCTCAGTAAGGGCCATGGTTTCCATGGCTGACTTTCCTGAAGTGGATCTGCTTGAGCAATGTCAAGGTGCAAGGTCAGGTTTCGTCTTCATGCGTCTATCCAGTCTGAAGCTTTTATGGGGTTTGGTAGCTTGCAACATCTGAAGTAATATGAAGACACCAAAGAATCTTATATATCTTTAAAGCATTTTTCTTTTTTAAACCCCAACATTCTAAGATAAGGCTCATCCTTCCTCTTAGAGTTTAGTTATAGCAGATAGAGTTCTAGGATGGCCTCTACTATTTTCACTCCCTGATAGATAACAGCCTCTAAATCCTCTTGCTGTTGTTTGTTGTTGTTGTTATTGCTGTTGCTGTCGATTTTATTTGTTATTTTCTTTTTGAGACAGGGTTTCACCATGCAGTTCAGGCTGTCCTAGAACTTACTTTGTAGCCCACGGTGGCCTTGAGCTGATGGCAATCTTCCTACCTTAGCCACCCAAGTGCTGGGATTACAGGCATGTGCCACCATGCCTGGCCTTGAAATCCTCTTCCTTTGAAAGAGGGTGAGACTGGTGAATGGAATAAGGCAGCCACCAGAATGATTACTTTACCTCATGTGGGACTGCCTTAGATCACATGGAGAGATTTTTCTCTTGCTCTTGGCAACATTAATAGCCATATTATGAGAGCTCAGAGGACAAGGAAAAGCACAGGCCTCCAGTAACTCAGAGTGGGCCCTGGATGACCACCAGCAACAATATTCTACAACAGCAAAGGACTGACCTCTGTTAGTGACCAACAGCGGATACAACTTTGAGATCCAGAAAGCAACAGTCCAGTTTATAGGTAGTAAAATTTCTGTGGTGATATGACCAGAGGACAGAGCTAACCTAGACAGTTCTTCTGATGCACAGAAACTTTGAGATGATTAGAGACATATTTACTGTTCAAAGATGTTGCATTTGTGATAATTTGTCATTATCACAGCCTAGAAAATGAACACAGTGTTCACAATGTATTTACTGGGTATACTGTATTTCGGGCTCTGAGGTACAGTGCTTAATAGTACTTTATAAAATTTGTGCTTTCATGAGTCTTACCCTTAGTGAGTAAAATAACTATGAGCAAAGTTAAAATATAAAATCCATGTCACATTTACAAGTGATCTTTTCTAAGGAGACAACATTAAGCAAGAAAATGGGAAACAACCTGTGGGAGGCACAAGGATTGAGAGAAGGAGGCATTAAAGCTCCACACAACAGACAAGGAGCAAGGTCTTATGGGAAGGAAGGTAACTGATGTTGATGGAAGACCTTTTCCAGGCAGAGGGAAACCCAACAAGCAGATGCTCAGATGGAGAACTTTTCTGTCTATAGGAGAGTGAGGCATGATGGGGAATGAAAAGAACCAGAGGTAAGGACAGAGAGGGAAAAGGAGACCAGATCATTCCAAGCTCTGAAGTACAGGATAAATTTTTTCCTTTTCCTGAATGAGGTGGTAAACCAATGTAGAGTTTTGAATAGGGGAACAATACTATCTGACTTTTCACAGATTTATTATTGCTGTTACATAATTCAGGTTTAAATTGAAGAGAAATGGGTGTCAGTAGGGATCCCAAATAACATCCCATGAATAACTCAGGAAAGAGGGTCAGAGGCTGGGTCAAAGTGGTGATAGGAACAAGGAAGTTGCTAAATTCCAATTCTAAATACATTATAAGGAAGATGTTATCGATAGGTAATAGAAATCTCCTATTTCTTCTATTTATATTTTTTGCAAAGTATGTTCCAATGAAATTCATCTCTAATAGTTGAATGAGTAGAGTACAATGCATGTTGAAATCCAGTCTCATATTAGCAATAAGTAATATGTATCCATGGACACATGGTTCAGCTACTCTATTAAGAGATAGATTTTGCTACTTAATCAAAAATTTTATTATATTTTCATCATATATTAATAATAATAATAATAATCATCATCATCATGAGCCCACAGAAATACTTTAATGAGCTTTATAGTCATAGGACTAAAAAATTAATTTAAATTTTCTTTGCAGAAAAAGTAGTATGATGGAGTAATTAGTAACATCTCATCAAATACAAATATATTTACCGAGAATATTGTATGAACACATGCATCTTTGACAAAGTAAGTTAGAAATATGACTGCACAGACTGAAAGGAGAGACAGAATTTTAATCTTCAAAAAACATGATCATTACCAAAAATAGATAATGGTGCCTGCCTTAACCATTCCACAGTGCATACATACTTTAATAAACACATACAAGTGTTATAAGTATAATATTTTCTTGAGAAATAAATTAACAAAATATCTAAAATGTGGATAATTGTGTCAAATAATTATGGTTTTATAATTCCTATTAGACACATACTACATAGTTACTCCAAATATTAGTGGGATTTTGGCCATAAGTACAGATAAGCTCCATCCATTTTATGCTTTAAAATTTCAGTTAGAAGCAGTATAGGGGCTGGGGAGATGGTTCAGTGGAATAAATGCTTCCCTGGCAAGTGCAAGGGCCTGAGTTCAATCCACGGTTATAAAAAAAAAAAAAGAAGAAGAAGAAAAAGAAGTCAGTCTAGTAAAATATACACTTTTATTTTGAAAAATGTTCTGTCAATGTGAAAAAAAGGTGAAGTTTTAGTTTTTATGTCTCTGACTGGCAAACTATCAATAGGCATTGAATTTGTGATTACACATATTTGGGTATTCTGTTAGCAGGTTAACTGTGTTTTGATACACAAAAAGTAAAGATATAGGTAACATAAAAGTTAGTATGGTGTATGACTCAGCTTTCCCATTGCTGGGACATACCTGACATTCACAATGTAAAAGAAGCAAAGCTTGCCTTAGTTCACAGTTTAAGGGGATTCACTATATAATAATGCTGCTCTAAGAGATGCATGACATGGCAGAAGGACTTGGAGGGGCAAAGCTGCTTAGTTCACAGAGGCCAGGAAGCAGACCAGAGGGGCCACACTGAAGAGGTGGGGGCTGGGGTGGGGGCATAGACCAAAAGGTCACGTCACGGTGTCCTGCCCACAACTATATGTGTCACCAATCTCTGCGACACATCCCAAAGTCAACCAATTTAGAAATTCAGTCTTAACAAGCGTACGTATATCCTTCTATTATGTTTTAATTTTGCCTCTAGAGTGAATAATTATTTTGTTACTGATCAAAACTTTCACAAAATTTGTTTCATTAATAATTGAGTTTCTCAATAAAATTATGGAAAAAAATAATAATTGAGTTGACTCCTAAGTCTGTCTGTCTGTCTGTCTGTCTGTCTGTCTGTCTTTTTTTTTTTTTTTTTTTTTTAGGGAAGGGTCTACAGGATGGTCAGGGTCTCACTACTAGATCTGACTCATAGTAATCCACGTGTTTACAACTTCTCAAGAGCTGGGATTACAGATGCATGCCACCATGCCCAGTCTCAATTGCCATCTCAGCTTGCCCTAGAGGTGGGGCCGGCATGGCAGACCAAGGGATCAAACCCCCAGCCCCTGTGCCTGCTTGAAGGTGGTTTAATCCACTGAGCTATTTGGCCAGCCTTCAGTATTTCATTTTTTGGATGCTATTATGGAAGCTATTATTTCCTGAATTTCTATTTCATTGAGTTTCTTCTTTATGTATAGGAATGCTATTGATTTTTAAGTGATGAAAATGAATTTTTGCAATCTTCTATGTAGGGTATTGTATCATCCACAAATAATAATATTTCTTCCTTTCCTACCTACATTCTCTCTCTCTCTCTCTCTCTCTCTCTCTCTCTCTCTCTCTCTCTCTCTCTCATTTCATTTCTCTGGCTAATATTTCCATAACTATGTTGAACAAGAGTAGTCATGGTGGCCATCCTTGTCTTTTTCCTAATTTTGGAGTTAAAAGTTTTAGATTTTGACCATTTAGTATGATACTGGTAGGTTTGTCATAGAACCTTTCATAAAACTGAGATGAAAATATTCTATTACAATTTTTTTTTTACTTTTTAAAAAATCATGAATTGTTATTTGTCTCTGTCAAATTCTCTGTCTGCAACTATTGAAATGATCATATTATGTTTGTCCTTGGTTGTTAATGTGGTTATTCTATTTATTGATTTGCATATGTTGAACAATCCTTGTATCCTGGGAAGAATTCTACTTGCTCAAGGTATATAATTCTTTTGATGATTTACTGCATTCTCTTTCCCAGTTGAGGATTATTGTACCTATGTTCACATTGAGGATGTTATTGAAGAATTTTGTACCTATGTTCATTAAAGAGATTGGCCTATAGCTCCCTTTTTCAATGAGTCCTTCTCTAGTTTGGGTATCAGGGTAATGCTTGCTTTTCAGAATGACTTTGAGGAATGACTATTATCAAGAATCAACCAGGGCTTGGGAGATTTCTCAGTAGAATAAGCACTTGCCTGGCAAGCATAAGGTCCTGAGTTCAATCCTCAGTACCACAAAAAAAAAAAAAAAAGAATCAACTAATAACAAATGCTGACAGGGCTGTGAGGAAAAAGATACGCTTCACCACTGTTGGTGGGAGCATAGAAATCAGCTAGTGTGGGAATCAGTGTGGAGATTCCTCAAAAAACTAGGACTAGAGGACCCATTTGGCTCAGCCATTTCCCTTCTGGGTATCTTCCCAGAAGAATTTAAAGCATCATACCACTGTGATACATGCACACTGTTCTTTATGGTGGCACAATTATAATAGCCAATTCTTGGGGATAACCCAAGTGCCCATCACCTAGTAAATGGATAAAGAAGATGTGGTGGTTTCTTGTTTTTTGTTTTTTGTTATTTGTTTTAAACTAGGGATTGAACTCATGACCAGTTACTGGATGTGTTTTTTTATCGTTGGGCATTGTTGTTGTTGTTGTTGTTGTTGTTTTCTTTTTTTTGGTGGAACTGCGGATTGAACTCAGGCTCTTGCACTTGCCAGGGAAGCGCTTATTCCACTGAGCCATCTCTTTGACCCCTGGATGTGTTTTTTATAGAAAGGAGTATTACTATGCAATAAAGAAAAATACGTTCCACTCCCGGGGCACACTGTCATAGCAATTGAAACTGGGCATGGTAGTACACCCCTGTAATCCCAGAGTTTGGGAGGCTGAAAACAGGAGGATCACTACGAGTCCGATATGTGTAGTGAAACCCTGTAGACCCTATAATAAAAACATGTATTTATTTATTTTTAATTTATTTTTAAATTTATTTATTTATTTACTTATGTTTGTGGCCAGCTCAGCCCACTCTGGGGGCGGGACTGCTGTGGTATATGGTGCTGGAGATTAAACCATGGTCCCTGAGCATTGCCTAAGCTTGTCTAAGCAGGTGCTTTAGAACACTGAGCTATCTCTCCAGTCCCTAAATACATTTAAAGAAAGAAAGAAAAGAAATGCTTAAGACATTTCTAAGAAAATGGATGTATCTTGAGTCTATACTCTTAAGTGAAATAATAAATGTATAAATACTACATTATTTCTCAGGTGTGAGAAACTGAAATTGTAGAAGGACCAAAATGTACACTAGATATTGTGAAATAGGAAGAAAATGTTCAATTAGGGAGGGGAACAAGAAAAAGAGGAAGGGAAAGGGAAAAGTAAAAACATGTGCAAAGAAAGAAACGTTTAAACTAAGCTTTAGAAATGGTGTAGGGAGGAGATAATGAAGAGAGGATAGGGGAATGGAGAATAAAACAAGTTATATCATGTACAGGTACAAATTCTGTATGCAAATGTGATTACTATGTGTATCTAAAATGTAACAATAAAATCTGATTTAAAAAGGATGACTTTGGGAATATGACTTCACTTTTAATTTCATTAAAGTGTTTGAGGAGTAGTGGCATGAGATCTTCTCTAAAATTCTTGTGGTTGTCAGCAGTGAATCAACCTTGGCTTTTTTCTTTGTAGATATCATTATTATTATTATTATTATTATTATTTCAAATTATTATTGTTGTTGTTGCTGTTATTTCTTCAATTTCACTGAATGATATTAGGTTATTTAAAATTTTTTATATATTCTTGATTTTCTTATTTAAGAAACCAAAAGGGGGAATAATGAGCAAAATGGAGGGTAAATATGGGAAAGTAGGAAGAAAATGCTCAAATGAAAAGGGGAAAAGAGAACGGAATGGGGGAAGTGGAAGTAGAGAGTAAGGACAAACTAATGAGAAAATGATGGCAGAAATACAATTGTGAGGGCTCGGGAGATAACTCAGCAAAATAAGCGCTTGCCTGGCAAGCATAAGGGCCTGAGTTCAATCCCCAGTTCCGCAAAAAAAAAAAAAGAAAGAAAAGAAAAGAAAAGAAAAGAAAGAAATACAATTGTGTGAGGAGGGAAAGAATGATTGAAAAGGGGGGAGGAGAAAAATTAACATATATTATGTACAGGTACAAATTTTCTATGATGAATGAGATTATTATATATGGAAAATTGTACCAATAAAATTAATTAAAAATAATAAATGATCAGAAGCAAATCATAATCACACATATCATAATCAAATAAATTCACAAAAATGGTAAGCATATTTCCAAAAAACAAATGTTTCTTTTATATTTTTGAAAAAAGTCATTTCACTAATAAATCCAAAATTGTTGATTAAAATTAGAATTTATATAAATGATAAGCAATGTATATGAAACTTTTAAATCAAGCTCACTTAATTTTGAACATTGATTTAAACAATATTGAATATATTTAGGCATCTAGCTCCAGCTCTCACTGCCATTGCAGTACATTGAGCTCCATAGAGAGAGCGCCAGGGCAAGTGAAAGCTGAACAGGCACCGGGCAACTCTGTATCTCTCTGAGGAAAACAAGTAAACCTGGGCAAAGGAGATGCTACGAAGCCGAGAGGCAAGATGTCATCATATGCATTCTTTGTGTAAACTTGCCGAGAGGAGCACAAGAAGAAGCGCCCAGACGCTTCGGTTAACTTCTCAGAGCTTTCTAAGAAGTGCTTAAGAGGTGGAAGATCATGTCTGCCAAAGAAAAAGGAACATTTGAAGTTACGGCAAAAGCAGGCAAGGCTTGTTATGAAAGAGAAATGAAAACTTATATTCCTCTTAATGAAGAAACAAAAAAGAAATTTAAGGATCCCAATATGACCAAGAGGCCTCCTTTGACCTTCTTTTTCTGTTCTGAGTATTGCCCAAAAATCAAAGGAGAACATCCTGGCCTCTCCATTGGTGGTGTCACAAAGAAACTTGGAGAAACGTGGAATAATACTGCAGCAGATGACAAGCAGCCATATGAGAAAAAGGCTGCTAAACTGAAGGAAAAGTATAAAAAGGACATCGCTGCCAACCTGGCTAAAGGAAAACCTGATGCAGCAAAAAAGGGAATCGTCAAGGCTGAAAAAAGAAAAAAAAAGAAAAAAAAAGACGGAAGAGGAGGACGAGGAACATGAGGAGGAAGATGAAGTTCAAGGATGAGGAGGATGAAGAAGATGATGATGAATAAGTTGGTTCTAGCACAGTTTTTTTTTTCTTATCTCCAAAGCAGTTAACCTCCACCCCCGTACACAACTCTCTTTTTGAAGAAAAAAAAATTGAAATGTAAAGCTGTGTAAGATTTTTTTAAGCTGTACATTGTGCTTGTTTTGTATAGTTAATACACTACCGAATGTGTCTTTAGATAGCCCTGTCCTGTTGGTATTTTCAGTAGCCACTAACCTTGCCTGGTGCAGTATGGTAGTTGTAAATTGGCATGGAAATTTAA
>NW_004524762.1:4980888-4997441 GCF_000260255.1 Octodon degus | reverse complement strand
AAATATGAATTATTATTCATACAAATCCTCTACTATGCATAGCTCTTATAAAATATATATTTTAAATCATTTATTTATTTATTTGTGTAGGGTCTTGCTACACAACTTGGACTCATAGAGATGTTCCTGTCTCAGCCACGCCCAGTTTCAGTGGCCAGCACAGCATGCCCAGGGTTCTGCAGCTGGCACGGCATATGGTACTGCAGGTCAAACTTGGGTCTCTACGCTTACCAGGCAGGCACTTAGAGAGACAGCTGAGCTATCTCCTCAGCCCTGCATAGCTCTTACAAGTATAACTCTAGTCAAATATCATAAGGACAGGAAAGACAGACATTTGACCCTATCGGAAATATAATTTTGTCTTTCCAAGAATACTGTACATTCATGCCATCTGTTACAGGGATATGATGAGTTAATTAATTGGTCTATCTTTTAAGCACCTCAAATCTACGTTGCCCTTCAAAGCACTGTCTGACTTAGACCTCAGCAAAAGCACATCCTACAAGCTCTTGTGATATTTAGAAGTAGTTTCTTTTTGGGTTGGAATTGAGGGCAGAATTTGTTCAAAAATTATTCCTTATGGTGTTAGAATTATGGGACTATCTGTGTGAGTGTTAACAGCTAGCTAGACACCAAATGATTGAAAGTGTTTTTAATACATTAAATGTTGTCTCTTATGATGTGCAAGATTCACCTTTTTAAGGTATAAGAATTATATTTTATTTAAAAGATTAATCTTAACATAAATTTCAATACATAATGTTAGAAAATATATCAATTGCAACTATTTAAATTTAAGATAAAAATTTTAAGGTACAGTTTAAGATGAACTATACCAAAGTTTTGAAAAAGTATTTTAGAGTTACTATAATTTGAAAAAAATTGAGAATACTAGAAAAGAAGTCATATATGTGTCAATTCAAATGCCATTCTCAGATTAAACATGTTTGTGCTTCTAATTTATTTATTTATTTATCTATTTATTTTTGGCAGAACCAGGGATTGAACTCAGGCCTTTGCACTTGCCAGGCAGGCACTTATTCTACAGGGCCATCTCCCCAGCCCCTTGTGCTTCTAATTTAGATGAAATAAAATTTGTTGATACATTTAGTTTTTTTCTTTCCTCTTTGGTCAGAGCTTTTTGCCAGAGTTTATGACCTATAACTTAGTCTATAAGTTGAGTGTCTCAGTCTAACTAGAAGTGTTCAGGTCTTGAGTTATACATCAGGAACCTCTACTGTACTACAATAATGGACAAAAATTGAGTTTCAATTAATATAAACTTCAATAAGTGTTGCATTGATATCATTTTATTTGTAAAACACCAACTCTCACTCTCTCTCATATATATATATATATATATATATATATATATATATATATATATACATATATATATATGGGGTGCTATACTAGAAATAGATGAAGATTGATACGTAGTAGATATTATTATCTTATGATAGTGATATAAACTGCAGAGGAACAGGATAGCTGCATGAATATCATGACCTGATTGCAGATACTTTTCAGAAATAGTACTATTTCAATATTTCAGCAAAATTCTCACAAAGTGAGAAAAGAAACTAGCAAAGTGCTGGTGAGTCCTTGCTGTACTACTGAAGTTCTGTGTGATGCTGGGCAAATTACTTAGCCTATCTGCGTGTTCCCTTGAAACCTCATGATATTATCAGAAAGTCACTGTTAATCATTTGGTTAGTGCTTGACACTATTTATTATTGTTACAAGTCCAACTGATAATTTCTAATTTCAGAAAAAAATTTCTAATTTCTAGAAAGCTCCACTTCTGATTTTAAGATTTTGAATTTTAGTTGTCTAACTCTGAATTCCTTTAATATAGCTGGCACTGAGTAAACATTGTATAGGAGCCATTTTAGGTAAATCTGTGTTTAATGTAACCATTGGGATAGTTTAATTTTCAGTTTTCTTACGTGGAATGAAGGAAATCAGTTAATATACATACAACCAGGAACTGAACACAAGATTCCTTATCACATCCTGTCATTATTTTTGGAAATGAATATATTTTAAAATAGTTTACCTGACCTTGTATTTCTAAATAGCACTATTTCTAAAAAGCACATTTCTAAAAAGCACTATTACTGAAAACAAAAGACAATAAAGCTCAAAAGCAATTTATTCCTAAAATAGAAACAGCTTGCTCCACTGCCAACACTGCCACTATCACTTTTATCTACCATGAATCTTCTAAATCCATATGCAGAAATGTTGGATTCTCCTGTTCTGTGGTTATTTAATATCCACATAAGGGCCGCACTGCAGAGAAAAATGAGAGATCTGCAAAAAACTGAAAAAGCAACTCTAGCATTTAAATTCAAAGTGAAAATACATGCATGTTTTAGCAAAGTAATACTAAAAGCAACATGGGTTCATGTACTACACACAATGTACAAATACGCCTTGTAGACTTATTGCTCAGTGGTCTTACTTTACGATACAAAAAGGAAGTTATGGATATTACAATCTTGCTGAACTGTTAAATTTGAGAAAAGACAAAGAATCTTTCATATTTCTAAATATAACATTTTTGTACACACACACTTAAAATTCAGGTCAAAAATTACTTTGAACTATAAACTTAAAAGAATGACCTTTTAAAATAATGTCTGTAAAATGATTCGTTCTATTCTTTTGTTAAAATTCAAGAAGCAATAAGTAGACTTCTTTATTTAAAAAAAGCAAAAACCAGAAAAGATAATCCAGTCACATAAGTATGTTAGAAAAAATTTGATTTGGAAATCTTAGCTTGCATTTTTAGTTTTAGTTTTGATTTTAAAGAAAAAGAAAACAAAATTCAAAACAATTTAATAGGAGGGTGACAATGGTTAATATATTGTGTATTGTTATATTAAATTCAGTTATTCAGGGTACAGGATCTAGACATTTAATTGCCTAAACAATATCAGCACAAAATTTTCTTTTCAATGAACTAAGAGAAATTAATAGTATAACTATTTTAACTGTCTTGTTTTTCACTTCCTTCTTTTCCCCATCTCAGTTTCTCTTTCCTTTCGAACAGTATATTCCCATTTTACAATATCTGTTTTACATTTTATCTTATTTATTATTTTAGTTTCTTACACTTAAGAACAATGTTTGCAAACATCCATCTGGATTATTTCACTTATGAATATGTTCTCAAGCTTCATTCATTTACCTGTGAAAGTCTCCAGTTCATCCTTCTTTATAGCTGAAGAGTGCTCCATTATATAAATAAGACAACATCTATTTATCTATTCCTCAGTTGATGGGCATTTCGCTTGTCCAAGATCTAGCTATTGCAAATTGTGCTGCTATAAACATGGGTCTACAAATATCTCTGTGGTATGGAGTTTTTTCTAGGAAGATATCCAGAAGGGAAATTGCTGGGTCAAAGCAGACCTCCAATGGCAATTTTTTGAGGAATCACCACAGATTCCCTCAGTGGTTGCACCAGTCTACCTGTCCATCAATAATGGGGTAGGGTTCTTTTTTCCCTACAGCCCATGAGCATTTGTTAGTGAATTGGCTTCTTGGTAATAGATATTCTTTCTGAGGTAAGATGGAATCTCAGTGTTGTTTTAATTTATATCTCTTGACTGACCAGAGATTTGACCATTATTTAGTATATTTATTTGCTGTTTGTATTTCATCTGGTAAGTATGCATTTATGTCAGATGCCCATTATTAGAAAAGCTTTCTCACAGCAAGAGAAACCACCAACAGAGTGAAGAGACAACCAACAATGTGGGGGGAAAATTGCCAGGTGCTCCTCAGTCAATGGATTATTATCAAGAATTCAAAATCAAATCTCCCAATTATTTATTTATTTAGATTTCAGACTCATAGGATCCTCCTGTCTCAGTCTCCCCAGTGCTGGGATTACAGGCATGTGGCACTGCACCCAGTTTTGGGGCCGGCAAGTGCCCCCAGGTTTCCAGGGCTGGCACAGTATGTGGTATCAGTAATTGAGCTCGGGCCCTTGTAATTGCTAAACGGGTGTTTATACTGCTGAGTTATCTCCCCAGTGCAGATTTCCCAAATTTAAAGACCCAATCCAAAAAATGGGCACTATCATGATTTTTGTCCATGGTTCTTTTAATATGATGTACTACATTTATTTATTTACACATGTTGAACTATCCCTGCATCCCTGGAATGAATCCCACTGGTTATAGTATATAATCTTCTTGATGATTAGCTGCATTCTGTTTTCTAGTATTTTATTAAAGATTTTTGCATTTATGTTCACTAGAGAGATTGACCTGTAGTTCTTTTTCTTTCTTTTCTTTTCTTTTCTTTTCTTTTCTTTTCTTTTCTTTTCTTTTCTTTTCTTTCTTTCTTTTCTTTTCTTCTTTTCTTTTTGGTGGAACCAGGGATTGGACTCAGGCCCTTGTGCTTGCCAGGGAAGCGCTATTCTACTGAGCCATCTCCCTGGCCCTAGCTCTTTTTCTTAATTGGGTCCTTCTACACTTTTTGTGTCAGGGTGATGCTTGCTTACCAGAGTAAATTTGGAAGTATTGCTTCCCTTTCAATTTCATTAAAGCATTTGAGAAGTAATGGTGTTAGGTGTTCTCTAAATTTCTTGCAGAATTCAATAGAGAATCCATTAGAGTCTAGGATTTTCTTGATAGGTTTTTAATTACATCTACATTTCTTTGACTGATGGTGGTTTATCTACGATTTTTATATCTTTTTGCTTCAGCTTTGAAATTCATATATATTCCATCTTATTAGAATACAAATTTTTAAAGTAGGTTCAAATGACCTTCTGAATTTCTGCAGGGTCAACTGTAATTTCACCCTTTTCATTCTTAGTTGCATGGATTTGTTTCCTTTTTTGATAAATTGGTGTACTGGTTGATACTTGGGAAGTTTAGAAGTTTAATTAAGTGACTCAGTAGAGAGTCAGGATTCCTAGTTTGCAGACATTCTTTTCCTGTGCATGAGGAGGGCATGAACACTGTGTGAGTTCTGCACCCCCAACCCCAGAGTAGCTTGTTTATAATATAAACAGGGGAGAGAGGCTGGCTAGAAGCCGTAGCTTCTGCCCTTCCCTTTGCTCTTTGCTGTTTTCTGCTGCCATAAACTGCTGCTCTCTGCCATGTGACACTCTGCCTGGGAGACAGCCAAGTATAGACTGGAACCTCCACAAACTGTGAGCTAACTAAACCTTTCTTCCTTATTTTTGGGTGTTGAGAATTTTGTCCCAGCAATGAGTAAAAAGTAACTGAGACAGAATTTAATACCAGGGGAGTGGGATCATTGCTGTGACTATACCTAGCAATATGTATTACAAGCTTTTTGGAATGGTTTGTGAGAAGAGATAAGAAAGTTTTGGATATGTTGCCTACTAGCAAAGATCTGGAATACCTTTGGCTGTTTTGTATGACAGATTCTGGTAAGAGTTCAGAAGACCAGAATGCTGATAGAAAGCCTGCCTGCAAACACCAGGCTGGGGAGGTTTCTTCTGGTTGTTGGGCAGAAAGCTTGTCTGCATTTTGTTCCTGCCCAGAGACTTTGCCTGAGGCTGAGAGTAAGGGCAGTGGACTATTTAATCTTGCAAAAGAAATCTCAAGGCATTGAAATTTTGAGGCACTGGCATGGCTATTGTTAGGATATATATATATATATATATATATATATATATATATATGTTGGGATATACATATATAGTCAGATATATGTTGAGAGTCTAGAGCAAAGAGTCTAGTAGGATTTAAAATGTTTCAAATTTGGCCAGAAAGGGAGTGCTAATGAAGCTGTGGCCTGCAAATATAGAGCTGAGATCTCCATTGCCTAGGAGAAATAGAAGAATAGAAAAGATATTCTGAGGGCAACACAGGAGGTGGAAGGCTGCCCCTTGCAGCCTCAGGAAGACACAGATGAGGGACTTTGCTTTGAAGAGAAAGCTGCAGAGCCCCATGTTCCAGAATGGAGGCAGCAGCTACATCAGGTTCCAGAAGGACATCATAAAGACTTTGTTCCTGGAATCAGGCTCAGAGTGTTCAGTGATTCAGGCACTTGATTCCTATAGCCAAGAGAGAAGAAAGCCTAGCTACTGCTCCAGCTGGCAGCAGACCTTGGCATCATCCATGAGGCATTAGTTTTAGATGCATTCAGAATGCGGGAGTTCTGAGGTTAAGAAGGCTTCCCATCTAGATTTCAGAAGGCCTGGGAATCCAGGCAATGTGACCTTGAGAGGAAAATGTGTGCAAAGCTGTGAGTGAGAAGCCTATTCAGTAGAAACTCCAGTAGTTTGAAAAAGATGGGAGCCTGTATTATCTGAGAAAAGCTGCAGGAAGAGAGCAATGCCAGCCCCACAGAAAAGCCATAGGAGCTACCAGCTGAAGTGCCATAGGGGCAGAGCCATATAAGGGTTTTGGAGCTCACAACTCATTACAGCTTGCTTCAGATGTTCTACATGGAACTAGAGGACTTAATGTTTGCCCTTCTGGATTTTGGGCTTGTTTTGGTCCCACTGGTTGTATCCTGCTTTGTAATGGCAATTTTTATCTTGTACCTTTCAATGTTGAATGTGTTTAACTTTTCATTTGTACAGGGGCTCACAGCTAAGAGTTTGTCTTAGATCTTGTAGACTTGGGACTTGGACTTTTCATTAATGCCGAAACTGATAGGTCTTTGGCAAATCTTAGAGATAAACTAGAATGCCTTTTGCAGAAAGGGCCATGCATGAGTCTTTGGGGGAGTACCCAGGGGCAAAATCTCATGGTTCTAATGTAACAAAATGTTCAAGTTGAAAAGATTAATAAGCATATTTATGTACCTGCAAACTGGTTTAAGGAAATGTCTGGTTGCCAAGCTGACAAAAACTGCATTGTACTGGTTGATACATTGTGTCAACTTGGGAAGTTTAGAAGTTTAATTAAGTGACTCAGCAGAAAGCCAGGATTCTTAGTTTTTAAACATGCTCATCCTATGCAAGATGAGGGCATGGACACCGTGTGAATTCTACACCTCCATCCCCAGGATAGCTTGTCTATAATATAAGGAGGGAAGAGAAGCTGGCTCAAAGCTGTAGCTGATGCCCTTTCCTTTGCTCTTCACTGTTTTCTGCTGCCATGCCATGTGCTACTCTGCCTGGGAGCCAGCCAAGTATAAACTGAAACTTGCACAAACTGTATGCTAAATAAAACTTTCCTCCCTTAATTTTAGGTGTCAGATATTTTGTCTGTCCCAGCAATGAGTAAAAAGTAAGTGAGACAGTTGGATAAAGTTTTGTCAGTTTAATTTAATCTTTCAAAGAACCACCTCTTTGATTCATTAATTCTTTGCATTGTTTTCTTAGTATCCAAAGAGTTAATTTCTGCTCTGCTCTTTATAATTTTCTCCTTCTTAAGAGCTTCTGGCTTAGCCTTCTATTCTTTTATAGACATTTGATATTCACCATTGAGTTGCTTATTTGCATTTGCTTTGTTTTCCTCTTATTGATATTCATTGCTATAAATTTCCCTGTTAGGAGTCTTTTTATTGTTCTGGTATGTTGTATTGTTATTATCATTTAATTCTGTCTAATTTCTTCTTTAATTTCATCTGTGATCCATTGGTTGCTCAGGAGAGTACTATTTAATTTCCACGTGCTTATGAAGTTATTGTGTTTTCCCCTGCTATTGAATTCCAATTTCATTGCACTATGTTCTGATAACAGGCATGGGATAATTTTAATTCCTTTGCTTTTACTTAAGCATATTGTATGAGCTAGTATTGGTCTGTTTTGGAGAACATCTCATACGCAACTAAGAAGAATGTATTCTGATGCTGTTGGGTGAAACACTCTGTGGATAATCATTCAGTAGTCCATTCATTCAAAAGTTTGGTTCAGTTCCAGTATTTCATGTTTGATTTTTGTCTAGTTAATCTGTATTTTTGTGACAGTGGGGTGTTGATATTCCCCCAATACAAATGTGCTAGTGCATATTTGAATTTTCATGCTCATTAATATTTATTTTATATAATTGGGTGCAGTAGTATTTGTTGCATATATATTAATGATTGTGATCTCTTCATTTTGTTCCCTTTGCAAAGATGTAATGACCTTTTATTGTCTCTTAATCACTATTGGCTTGAAATTCACTTTGCCTGCATAATTACCTTTGTTATTTCTGGGTCACATTGAGTTTTATTTTTCATTCTTTGACTTTCAGTCTATGAATTTCATTTTCAATTAAATGTGTTTCTTCTATAAAACATAATGTTGGATCTTAATTCTTGATCAATTTGACTATCTGTATCTTTTGATTGGTGAACTGAAGCCATTAGCATTTATAGTTATAACTGATGTGTACTGACTTGTACTCACCATGTTATTTTCCTGTTGTTGAACTCCCCCTCTTTGTTTCCCTCTTTCCACTTGATTGTTTGCCTTGCCTGGTGGATACCTTGTCTTGGGGTGCATGCATTTGTAGTCCTTGTTATCTCTTTCTAGAATGTCCTTCAAAACATTTTAGAGTCCTGGTTTGCTGGTCATGAAGTTCTTCAGATGTTCTTATCATGGAAGTATCTTATTTCCCAACAATTTTTAAAGATGATTTTGCAGGGTACATCAACCTGGTGTGAAGATTGTTTTCCTTTAGAATTTGAAATACTTCACTCCAAGCTCTTCTTGACTTGAGTGTTGGTACTAAGAACTCAACTATGATTCTGATAGGCTAAACTTTATAGGTGATTTGTTTTCTTTCTCTAATAACTTTAAGATTCTATTCATATGTTGAATTTCTGGAATCTTGACCATGATATGACTGAATGTAGATTTTTTTTTTTTTATCATGGCTAATTGGATTTCTGTATGCCTCAGTTGTCTGTAACATGTCAAATACTAGGGAAGTTTTCTGCCATGACATCTGTGAACATTTTGTTATATCACTTGTGCCACCTCCTGCTTTTTTATTGACTTCAAACAATCTTGATATTCTTTGCCATATCTTCATCTAGCAGATGCTGAATTGATTTCTCCTGGTCCCTTACTATTTTAAGGAATATTTATTTCATGATTGCTAACCTCAATCCTGTCTTCTATATCAGAGATCCAGTCCTCCCACTGGCTTAATCTGCTTCGGCTACTTCCAAAGGATTTTTTTTTCCACCTGGCTACCCACTCGAATCTGCCTTATGGATCCCATTTTTTTTCTATGCCGAGCATTTAGGCCTTCCACAATTTTCTTAAGTTCCTCTAGTTTTTTTCTGCATCTTCTCTAATGTTACTATGCATGATTGTCATTCTGACCACCAACTCTGCAATTATCTGAGAATTTTTTTCTGACTTAATCTTTGCTAGAGAGTCAATCAATCACTTTGGTGTTATCACTTTACAGTGGTCAGGAGGGAGGCATTCAGATTGCCCCACCTCATTATTCCCTGTGTTTGCCTTTGGTGAACTGGATATCTGGTGTTGCACCTTATTTAAATGTCTTCTCATTTTCTTTCTTTTTTTAAATTTTGACTTCTGGGATGATGCTTGTAAATTGTCTTTAGTGTGTTAGTTTATTGCTCATATATAGAACCTTTAGGTACTGGCTATTTCTCTGAGGCATCTATCAGGTATAAACTGACTTTTGGAGTTTTGAGTCTGTTGCTAGATCCTACCTCTTCAATTTTTGGGGGATGAGAAATTACTGCTCATTTAGTCCAGCCACCCATTCCATAGCAGTGTGCTATATTATTTTCTATGACCCATAGCTAATTTCAGTCTTGGAGTACCAGAAAAAAATAGTTGTTTAGAACAATTAAGTCACTTTCGGTTAAAGTAGTATCAGTCATAATGGCAACAACAATTATAGCCTGGAAAATGACAGACTGAGATAATAATTCATTTGCCATCTTGAGCTGCGTGAACTAACTTTGTACTTACATAACAAAATATAAAAGAGACCAGAAAATTATACGCTGGATATAAGTCCTTAATATGTCAATTTTACCCTTACGGGTTAAAATTTTAAAGGGTCTAGGGGAAAAATAGAAAGGTACAAGAAGAGGAAAAGATCAGAAATAAGGCTAGAGGACAAGGAGGAATTTCACTTACTTTGGGACACTGATGCAGAAGACTGGAGGAAAAGAGACAAAAAGAACAGAAGACCAATCACAGAGAGGCTAGAAACTGCATTCACACTCATATACAAAAACAAAGATCAAACAATAAAGAAAAAATAATTAAAAGGCAAGAACAAAACCACCACCACCACAACAAAAAATAAACAAGAGAGAGCAAAGAAAGAAAAGGTAATCCCCAGGTTTATCTCTGCTGTGACTGGGAGATAATGTGTGAATACAGAATCATGATACATACCAATCCAAGGCTGTAAACCAGCAATAGCTTTCTGGTCACATATAATCTCAGTGAGCCTCCATCTTCTGGCAAAGACCAGACTTATTTGGCCTGCAGCCATCATTGCACCTTTCATGGGCTTGAGCCCAGATGGGAGACACTAGATGAAGCCTCCAGCCAGTTCTGAGTTGAGCTAGCCCCTTTCCAAGATGTCTCCAAGCCAGTAGCTCTCTTGTGTGAGATGACTCAGCCCTCCACCCTCATGGCCATCTAGTGCAGTCTTTCATGCCCATTGCTCTTCACTGCTGCATCCCTCCGTGGAGGACTCTGGGGTTTCCAGCAGTTGTGTGTGTTCACAGGTTTGAACTGTTCCTTTTGCACAGTCTCAGGGAGAATGTGCCACAGGCTACCTCTTTCTTCTTTGTTCAAGTTTTTCTTTCACTCTCTCTGTGGGCTTCAATGCTTGCCTCTGACCCTTGCTAGTTCCAGAGGACCCACTTCTCTCCTTCTGGCCTTCCTCACATAGCTACACTCCAGCATCTGGGTTTCAAGACTCTCTCTGATGCTTACTACTTCTCCATCTGGGTGCCTCTCCCTTAGCTTGAATTTTAACTATTCTAAGCCTGTTAACTTGCTATACTTTTGCTAAGAACTTGGTTTATAAATGTAGATATTTAATGTAATTTTAATCTCTTTATGCAAAAGATTTTAGTAAAATTATTTTTAGATAGAGAATGCAATAATTTTCAATTAGAAATCTGCATTAAGATATTCAAATAATTACTACCATTTAGCAAATGGCCTAAGAGATGTAGAAAAACTGAAATATTTTGACAAAATGAAATCCTGTGTTCCAAAATATTATTTTATAATTAGAACAACTGGACAATATCCTAATCATCTAACAATAAATTGTTACTTTCTACTCTTCAAGCAGCAGTGCTGCATCTCTTAAAATGAGCAAAATTTCAAAGTTTCAAGACTGTGGTCTCACAGCAGATTTAAAAGATTCCTGCAGTATTGCAGAGTGGCAGGACTCTGATCTAAAGATGAAAGCCAGATGGGTAGAGTTCAAAGCCCAACTGTGCTTGCTCTGTTCCAGAGGACCAAGTTATTTAAAATCTTTCTACTCTGGGATCCTCACTTATAAAGTGGGGCTAAAGCCATATTTACTACTTAGCATTTTGATAAAGACTAAATGAGTTAATATAGTTAGAAATCCACACGACACATAATAAACATTTAATTTATGTTATTTACTGTTGTAATAATTGTGTTTTTGTTGAGTGTTATCCCTACCATTAGCTTCTGACTTAAGCACATAGCATTTGGTAATTACATTTACGATACGGTTTCCCAGTTAACTTTTTCTCTGACCAAACTCCTTTCATAGACATCTCATATTGCACATTGAAACTTGTTTCTACTAGGAATGTGCAGAGAAACATAGACAAAAAGTGCCTAGTATAGCCAGGAACTACATCAATTGTGGAGTTTCCTTGAAAGAGACACTTAAGATTATTCAGCCTCATAGCTAAATGTCTTAGTAGGTGCACAGGCATAGTATGAGGACATTTTGTTGTTATAATCTTGGCAGCAAGGTCAAATACATGAAAGAGGTTTTTTTTTTTTTTTTTTTTGAGGAAATGGGGATTGAACTCAGGCCCTTGCGCTTGCCAGGCAAGTGCTTATTCTACTGAGCCATCTCCCTGGCCCCCTACGTGAAAGAGTTTTGAAAGCAGATATCAAAGGCCAGTCAGGCAGACACAGAGTAAAGGACAATACCCCTCTCATTATTTGATCTGGGAGGTCAAACCCTCTGGCAATGGAAAATAGCATGAAGAATAGGGAAAGGATCATGTTGCGGGTGAACTATATATTGTTCAACGTTATAATCATTCCAGAGGACAATAATCCATATCACTCTTACATTTTTACCTGATGGTGGATATTGGTCATTTTGACTACATCTTATTCTTATATTATGATAATGCTACCATATTACTGTGGATTTACCATCTCTCTTTATTCAGCCTGTGGGACTTTCAAAGTTTCCAAGGATAGAGATAGTGGTCAGCATATTCCAATCCCTTGTCTCTATTTACACAAAAGGCAAGGAAGGTCAAACCACTTAATCCAAAACTTCACCCTATCATGGTAGCGTGCTATATTTTATATTAAGTGTGATATTGATAAAACTTTGGACTTCTTGAGATTCCCATATAGACTGTGAGGATAAAGTCCACTCAAGAAACTAGATATAAGAAATAGATCCTGATGAGTCCCCTGAACCAGACATCTCCTCAGTATGCTGTGTTTTAGTTAATGGGATTCGGAAAAAATTTATTGTCCCAATAACAGATTCAAGATGACTCACACTTACCTTATTAAGCTTTTATTATTATTGACATGTTTATCTTCTGCTTGGAACTCTGAGTTCTTTCAGAGTAAAGACTGTTTCATCTATCTTGCTACTAACATGAAATAAGTAATTGACACATAGTAAGAGCTTAATAAATATTTATTAACTAAATGAATGAGTGAGCATAGCTAATTTGATGTGACATCACCAAAGTTTTAGCCAGAGAGTTGAAAATGTACATTGTGTAGCTTTTTCCTGACCCACAGTTTGTTTCTGTAAGTAAAGTTTTATTGAAGCATAGTTACTGACACTCATTTATATATGGGTTATGGCTGTTTGGGTGCTACAGGAGCAGAGTGCAGATTGGAGCAGAGATTGTATGATCTGTAAACTCTACAATACTCACTATCTGCCTAGACAGTAAAATTTAGCTTAATGACTCTGGTTGTAGGGAGGTTTTACTTTTTGTACTTTTTCAACAGATCAAATTTATTTTAATTTTTTCCCATAATTTTATTGAGAAACAAATAAAAATGAGATAGTTTCAAACCAAACTGGTAGGACAATTTCAATAATTAATGCATTGCATACATTCTTCCTAGTCTCAAAATATTTAAGTTGTAATAGAGATGCTGGGAACACAATCCATTTGCTTGATTCGTATCCTATCACCTATCTAGCCCTGGGTTGGTACTAAATTGGATCTGTTGACAGGCACTGCAAGCGTGTCAACACGTGGGACATGCAGTCTTATTACCTAACGTTTTATTTAGAATGAGCTTAATATATTGCATTTCATTGGTGAGGGGTGAGATGATGGCAGGTCACAAGCATATTGCGTACGTCTTTATGTGTGCCAGCAAGTGTGATATTTGAATGTGGAAAAGAAAAGTGCCTAAATAGAAAAGTAGATGAACGTAAGGGAGGAGTGCTGAAAAGATAGGGGAGTGATGATAAAGAGATTATTATTTTTTACAAGAGATTATTTTTTTTCTTCTACAGTATTTACTCAGATTAAAACTTTTGCTCTCTAGATCCTAAAACATAGCCTGGCTTTGAAGGTCATGCTCCATCCTCTTTGGATCCCAACTGAAATTTCCTGAGATTTAATTGTGAGAATTTCCTGAGAAATGAGCAAAATTTTATAATACAGCAACTTAAATTACTTAGAGCAGTGAACAATTTGTACTGATAAAATGAAAGGAATATTTTATGCCAATTTTATAACAAAAATATGAGACAAATGTGGTCAGAAACACATAGACACAATTTCCAAAACATGGATTTCCATTTAAAGATTTAAGGCACTATTTTAGGTTCAGATTGTGCAAAATCTTTCTTGAATTTGGAAAATGTCCAACAAGGTTCTTACAAAATGGACAGACTTTTATCTTTTTTAAGATACTAAAAGTCAGCAAAATCAACAAGAAAAAAAAAGCACAAATATTTAGAGACCAACATCTACAGCAATAGAAAGTTAACACTACACTGATAGAAAAAATCACCAAAAATTTTTGTGATCTTTTGATTCAACAAAGAAATTAAGGTAAAAGTATCTAGGAGACTATTTTCAGCTTAACAGCTTAAATTTGCTAAACTTTTACTCTTCTACCAAAACAGATATTGCAGGGTAAATGCATGCAGTTACTTTTGTTGCCAGAATTAGCAACATGAAGGTCTGACATTTAGAACTATTTTGTGTTACACTTTGTATAATAATATGCTCTTTAATTTTTCCCAATTTTCACTGACATTTAAATACATTTATTTTAGAAAAAGGCTTGGCATAACTTTAAGTATCTCTAATATAATTTTCACAAATTAGTTGTTGTAGGAAGTGATGCAAAGTCCTATTACATTAACTTTCAAAGCTATTGATTTAATAAGAAGGAAATTAGGCCCATCAAATGTAAGTTTGTGTTGACTTTGTTTTTATAGGAATTTTTCTGCTTTTTTTTAAAAAAGTTGATTTTTAATCTTTCTTTAATATTCTTTTAGACACATTTTCCAAACAATAAGAATGATTAAGAACAGAAAAACACAAATTAACCAATTGTAGAAGACAGCATATTATATCAATATAACATGGGAATCCTATTATAAAAATATAAATTTGTTTTAACATGCATAAATTTGACAACTCATATGAAATCGAGACTATATTATCTCTACACAATCTAAAATAGAAAATTTGGATAGCTTTATGATTAACAAAGAAATTAAATTAATAATTTAAAAATTCCCCTTTAAGGGGCCAGGGAGAAGTGCTTCCCTGGCAAGTGCAAGGGCCTGAGTCCAATCACCAGCTATGGGAAAAAAAAATTCCCCTTTAAGAAAGATAATTCAGCAGTCTAAAGTGCCTGCTTAGGCAAGCTTAGGCAGGTGCAGGTTCATTCCCTTTCACCACATTTTGTGCCAGGGTAGGCTGAGCCAGCCACAAAAAAAAAAAAAAAAATTCCAGCCTCACAAATTTTCACAAGAAAATTGTGCCAGATGTTCAGTGGGTATTTAATCACCATTTTCACATCATTATAGGAAGCTAGAATTTTCCTGATATCACAATCCCATAAAAACAGTGCAAAACAGGAGAACTACAGCCAATAGTATTCATCAATATGGATGAAAAAAATCCTAAGCAAAATATTAATAAAGTTCAGAAATACATAAAAGAATTATATATCTTTATAAATGAGATTAATTCAAGCATGCAAATCTGTTTCAGAATTTGAAAGTTAATCAGTGTGATCTATCTTAAAAGGCTACAGTTTTTACTATGTGTTCATATTAATCAATGAAGGAAAAAGATGTCATGGATTTAAAATGTGATCATGACAAAAAAAGTTAGAAAAACAGGAATAGAAAAAAAACTGGGGCTGGGTATATAGTTCAGTAGAATAAGCACTTCTCTGGCAAGCGCAAGGGTCTGAGTTCAGTCCCCAGTTCTGCCAAAAAAGAAGAAAATTAAAAAAAAGAAAAAAACTAACACAACTTGACCTAACCTTTATGAAATGCTAGAGTTAACCTTGCATTTAATGGCAAAAAGTAATTATTTTCCTCTAAGGTAAGAAAAATTAAGGATTTCCAATCCAACCATGTTTATTCAATTGTAGTACTTCTGGTGAAGGTAATTCAGCACTCAAAGGCACTAAAAAGTACATAGATAGAAAAAAGAAGTAAAATTTCCTATTTGAAGATAGTATGTTTATGCAGAAAATCTCAAGAAACCTACAGAAAACCCAATCAGCAAAAATCCTAGAATAAGCAAGATCAGCAATATTGCACAATATACAACAAACAAAAACAATTGAATTTCTTTTTTATTTTAAATATAATAAAGAATAGCAAAAAATAGAAATGATACAGAATGTCACTAAAAATGATAGAACTTCAACAATGGTTGTTATATTACATATTATTGTATTCAGATTAGTCATTCAGATTTCTACAAATGCATGTAAAATTGGTCAAAACATTAAACAGAAGAAAAAAATTACACAGAATAGACTGCTGATTTCCTTTGGTCTGTTGAATATTAATAGTAAATATATGTACAGTGAAAAAAATATTTAGAATATTTATAGGTGCTCAAAATTTTATTACTTAGTTGTAAACCTAACAAAATACATATAGGATTTTGTATTAGTCACCTTTCATTGCTTGGACCAAATATCAGACATTCACAATTTAAAGAAAGACAGGTTTTCTTGGCTCATGGTTTCAGAGGCTTCAGTTCATGGTGACCCAGCTCCCAGGCAGGAATATAATGTCAGAATAGCCTGAAGTAACAAAGCTGCTTACTTCATCATGGCTGGGGAGCAAAGGAGAAGGAGACAGCCAGAAAGGAAGAGGCTTAGGATGGCACATTCTTGAAGGTTATGCCACCATTACTTA
>NW_004524762.1:4978259-4980091 GCF_000260255.1 Octodon degus | reverse complement strand
CTAGGCTGGGCTGGTTATAACCCCCTGTGCTAGATTGAGGTTGATTAGTCTCAGTAGGCTTGTTACCATCCTGTGGTCTTGCGGGTGCAGTAGCTGCTGGCTGCTGCCCGTAGGCTGGGTAAGCAGGCTGAGTGCCGTATGCAGACTGAGCTGCATAAGAAGCCAGGGTGGTGGTGACTGTCACAGTGGTGGTATCATAAGCACCAGTGTCACACCCCTGGACAGGTTGGCTATACTCCTGCGGAGCAGCTGGAGTAGTATAACCAGTGGGAGGCTGTCTCTAAGAAGTTGCATATGCAGTCTGCCCATAGGTGGCAGGGGTTCTGAGCCTGTGTATAGCTGACATCAGTAGGCTGTTCATAGGTTCCATAGCTTTGTTGCCCATATGCCTGCTGGGTGGTCTGTGCATATCCTTGAGTTGGCTGGGATGTGTAAGCACTGTAGTCCTGCTGGGCTGCAGCTTGGCTGTAGGCACTATAATCCGTGGATGCCATTTTCTCTCCTTCCTCCTCGTTCTGGCAATTAAGTTTAATGATTGCAGATTTATATGTTTACAACTACAGAGTAGTAACAAAAGTAGCTGAAGAAAACTGAATAAATGGAAAGGAACATCACATTCATAGATTAAAAGACTCAATATAGTAATTATGTCAATTTTTCTCAACTGTATTTCATATAATTTCTACCAATTTAATAATTTGATAGAAATTTTATAATTTCTATCAAATTTAGAAATATTTAGAAATATTTTTGTAGATGTAAATTAGATTATTATCAAATTTATATGAAAAGTAAGTTGAATAAATACATTTTTTAAAAGATGAATTAATTTATTTGATTTAAAGTCTTACTTTATATCTACAGTAATCAGATTGTATTTAGTTTTGATTATAGTGGAGGGATAGGTACATAAATGAATAGAACAGAATAGAGCTATAAAAATATGTGAAATAGGCAAATCAACAATTATAAAAAAATGCCTTGAATTCATCTCATATCTTCAACAAAAATTGACTCAAAATAGAACCAGAACTTAGAACTTGAAAACTTTCAAAAGAAAACATAGGAGAAAAATTTCAGGAGCTAAAAAAGGGTTCTTAGACATGCTAACATAACCTATAAAGTGATAAGTTGATAAATTGGAAATTTATCAAAACTATTTTTGAATAATAGACAGTATTAGGAAGATGAAAAGACAAGCTACGAACTAGAAATAATATTTGAAAACTATATATATATATATATATATGCATTATGTTAAACAAATAACACTCAAAATTTAATAGTTAAGAAAATAAACAATTCAGTGAAAACTCAGACAAAGGCCACAAAGAGTCATTTCACCAAAGAAGACATAAAGGTCACATGAAGTGCCTGTTTAGGCCAGCACAAGGACCAGGAGTTCCTTCCCCAGCACCACATGCCCTGCTGGCCCTGTGCTGGGTATGCTGAACTGGCAACTGAGTGGTGAACAAGCCTGTAATCCCAGTGGTGGGGAGGCTGAAAATAGGAGGATCACTACAAGTTCAAGCTACATACATACATGAAAATGTGTCCTCTTTTTTATTAGCCATTACAAAAATGAGGAAGAAAACCATAACATACTACCACTATATATCTCTCAAATTGGATTAAAAAAATAAAAAAAAATTAAGTACTAAATACTAGTGAGGATGTAAAGAAATCAGATCACTCATGCACTGTCACCCTGGAAAACATTTGATAATTTCCTTAAAAACTAAACACACAAATGCCATACAACTGAGCAATTGCATTTCTGGGGATTTATTTCAGAGCAGTTAACAAATCTACCAATATGTGCAACATATTCT
>NW_004524762.1:4922479-4978159 GCF_000260255.1 Octodon degus | reverse complement strand
TGAGCTGGTATGTCCATGTCAGGGAACACTACTTTCTGTTTTATAAAAGAAACAGACCATATTTATGTGCAACAACCAGAGTGAATGTTACAGAATTCTACTGACTCATAGAAGCCAATCTCAAAATACTACATGCATCATGATTTCATGTACACAAGGTGTTTGTTTGTTTATTTGTTTTTACTTTTTACTGAAAACATTTTACTAGCCTTTTGGATAGAAGTAGGGATATTTTTGCCAGGAAGGATAATCCTATCATGTGGCTTCCTGATTCTGCTTCTCAATGCAGCCTGTCCTAGGCTTTTTGTTTGCAGTGCTGCAAGTTGGCCTACACAGTGCCACATAGAAGTGCAGACCCGCTTCAGTCATATTTGATGCCCAAAGTTATATATTCCTGAATCCTAAAACAAAGCTTTCCAGGATCTGAGAAGTGTTTTTTACTTAATTCACGCCCTTGCCCCCTCAGACCGGTGTCTAGGAATTTTTCAGTGCTGGACCCACAGTCTGGCAGTACAGAACTGTCTTTTTGCTTCTCCTGATGCCACAGCACTGGACAGTGTATTTCACCTCACTAAGTACAGAGGTCTGGGCCAGGGGCTGCTTCCACACTTGGCTGTGCAGGTCAGTCTGTCTCTCCTCTCTCAGACACAAATCTAGAGACAGAGCTTAGAGATGCCAATCCATGCCAATTCCTGCATGGATTCTCTTTTGCACTTGATCTTGTCCATGATGGAGAGAAGGAAAAAAGATTCTTAAAATGCCAAAATTTCAAAATGTGGAACCACTTAGTGGTTGCTGGTGTTAAGGGGTTGGCAAGAGTAGGTGGAATTTAAGTGTTCATAAAAAAGAAAATCTGAAGGATACTTGTGATAAGAAAAGAAGAGGAGAGAATGTTGTCATCTTTGTAATTTTGTAAGACAGGTTCACAGTGGAAAATTAGATAAAGTACATACATGATCTCTTACTTTTATATTGCATGAGAATTCCCAACTTTGTCATTAAAGAAAATTTAATTCAAAAACAAAATTTAAAGACTTTCAATAAATTGACCTTGTTTGCAGTGAGAACAGCTACCCAGTTCCTATTGTTAATAAATGTCAAAATATTGGTAAGACTGATAGAAAACAAAGCTGAAGAGAAGCTGACCTAAGTATTATACATTCTATAATAAGTGTTAATGGAGTTTATAATAGAACCACCATTCTGTTAAATACTTTACTATGTTTCTAATTAATATGAAAATGATTGCTAAATCATCCATAAAACAGTTCTTTAGTGGTCAATGACAGAGACAAACTTTTTAAATTGTCTTTAATCCACATAATTTCAAGAATTTAGGAATATTTTTCTTACAAATAGTAGACTATCCTGTTACTATAGTGTCTGTTTTTATTTGTCTGTTTATTTTCAATTACCAAAAGCTCATGCTTTTTAGCAAATTTATAAACCAGTCAAACTTTATAAAGAAGCAGAGAAAATATTCAAAGCTGTTCATACTTTATTCTCTCAGACTTTTGTTTTTCTTCTCTATCCCCTATTCACCTTTAGATAGTTAAAACCATGTTCATATTTTGTAGTTATATTTTTGTTCAGAATTTTATAATGAATACCTTTATAGTACATATATAATCTTTTTCTCAATTTGGGCATATTCATTTTTCACAAACTTTATTCTTTACTTGAAATTGGCTTCACTGAGCTAAAATGTACAGCCCACACTGTCAACTATTTAAAATGTATTTTTAGTGGGTTCACAGTTCCTTAGCCATCACATTTTTGAAAAATTTTCATCACTTGAGAAATAAACTCCACTGACAGTCATTCCCAATTTTTCTCTCCCTTACTCTTCTCTTTCTTGCACCCCCGACTCCTAGGCAATCACTTCTCTAACCCTTAACACATGCCTCTTTTCTGGGTGTCTTCCCCTGCCATCTTGGTATAATTTTTATATTCTCTGATCATCATCTCTATTTCTCCTCCCTCCATGCTTCTAGTAGTCACTGTGCTATTCTTTCCTTCAAATTGGAATTACCAGATTTTACACAAATGAGATAATGAATCCTGTGTCACTCTGTTTATTTCACCTACCAGAATGTTCTGCAACTTCTGACATGCTGTAAAGAATGATGGACAATGACACTTAAGCAAAAAGTCACCTGAGTTTCAAAAATAGACCTTATGACTTACAAGATTTATTGATCTTCTTGGTCCAGGGGAGCATGGATGAAATGAAGACATCAAAACGGTCTCATTCTGCTTAAGGTCTAACTGGCAGCACTCTTAATTGAACTCTGAGGTGAACTGAGTAGACTTATCCCAGCCTCTGTGGGTCAAATTAAGTAATTGACGTACTGATGAAAAATTCACCAAGATCAAGAAATGCAGACACAGAAGTTGGCTAATATTTGCAAGTAATTCTCTTTGAGTTTTCTGTATTTCTGCAAATCTTATACATGAGTTATTAATTGACTTTTTGTATCAGACTCTGATTTCAAGGACTCTGTTAAGCAAATGTCTTTGAAAGATGATTCATATTTAAAGTTAAGTCAATGTGTTTCATCTTATTATGTTAGAAAAGTATAAAACTATAACTATCTTGTAAAAACAAATGCCTTTGAAGAAATATAACATTCATTTATAATTTAGAACATACACAAAAACACACATGAAACCACTTCGTAAACCTTAAGCAGATGGTTTATTTATTCGAAAAGGCATAGCTGTGAAAAATTAAAGAAAAATCATACTTATTCATGAAATATGGAAAGAATTTTTCTTAAGATATTACATGAGACCTATTCTTTTTTTTTTAATTATTTATTTATTTATGTGTGTATGTGTGTGTGGCCAGCTCAGCCCACCAGGGGGCAGGGCTGGCTGGCATGTGGTGCTGGGGATTGAACCGCGGTCCCTGTGATTTGCTAAGTTTGTTCTAAGTAGGTGCTTTAGACCACTGAGCCATCTCACCAGCCCCATGAGACCTATTCTTGTCAGGCACTACCAATTCTATTTAACATTATACTAAGAATGCTGGAAAGTGTAATAAAACCAAATATATATATAAGAAAGAAATACAAAAACAAAAATAACAACAATGGGAAGAAAGAAGAAAGAAAGAAAGAAAGAAAGAAAGAAAGAAAGAAAGAAAGAAAGAAAGAAAGAAAGAAAAAAGAAAGAAAGAAAGAAAGAAAGAAAGAAAGAAAGAAAGAAAGAAAGAATAGAAAGAAAGATGGAAGGATAGAGCAAGTGAGAAAGAGAGAGGAAAACCATGAGAACTGAAAAGAATAATGAGGTCATTAATATTTGAAGAAGAAAGAGTAGAGTTGGCAGAAAAATGCCACAGAACTCATCGACAGGGCTGACACTGACAAAGGATCTGGAAACTGCGGTACAGGGTTACAGGCTAAATCCTGAGGGTACTTGACTGACCTTATCAAATACAAAAGTTACATTTCTTGTTATATAGGTCTTGCTTTATCTTGGCCTTAAGTATCTATCAGAAAAGTATAAAAATAAGGTATATAAAGTAAAGCCATATTAATATGCTGAGCTGTGAAAGGCTCAAGTCAACAACTTCTGCGGATAACTCGCTACTGTTGTAGACTGCTGGACTGTTGGATTGTTTTGCTGAATTCACTCACCTATAATATTTAGATGCCAATGGAATGCCCATCTCTGACAGGACTAAACAAAAAAAGAGGATATAAAAGACCATTTTGCATCTGTATATGCAGAATAGTTAGGATAGATATACAGCTACTTTCGCTTAATTCAATGAGAAGAAAGATTTGTACTAAGAGTGTTTGGACAGGATATCCTGTCTGCATCTTGTACTATGGATAACCACTAAGAAGATAACAATGTACAATGTATTAATTATTTAAACTATCCTATTAATCAGTTTTGAAGCTGTCTCATTGCTATTTGTTCCTCAATAAAAATAATTGAAAAAAAGAAAAAGAAAAATACCACAGAAATTACAAACCAATAGCATTAGCAAATGAATTTAGCATTTCTGGATGCAAAGATATAATCCAAAACCAGATTGCATTTCTATATACTACCACTAAATAAATAGGAAATAAAATTTGAAATGACACTCTCAATGATATAAAAATAAAATACTTGTGAATATATTTAAGACAAATGAAAATTGAATGTCATATTAAAAACTCATCACTGTAGCTAAAAATTAATAAAACATACTGCCAAATACTAAAAAGAGTATAAAATGACCATCACATCCAAACACTGGCAGATGGAGTGTGAATTTGTCCAACTCTTTTGGAATAGTCTTTGACAGTGTCTTCCTACAAAGCAGCAATTCCACTTCTTAGTATAATACATGCAATGAAAATACTCACATATGTTCATGAAGGAAATGCTTGAAAATGTTCATAGCATGCAAATTATATGTAATGTCCCCAAACTGTAAGCCAGCAAAATACATCTCAATAGTCAGATATAAACAAATTGTGGCATACTCATGTACAGTAGGGGATGGCAAATAATTATCAGTAAAGAGCTACAGGGTAAATATTTTAGATTGTGTAGAAAATATCGTTCCTATCACAGCTCCTTAACTCTACCAAAACTCTGTATTTATAACACAAAAACAGTCAAGGACAGTATAAAAATGAAAGAGCATAGGTCTATTCACATTAAAAATTTTATGTATGGGCATGAAAATTTGAATTCCAAACAGTTTTCATAGGTCTTCAAATTGTATTTTTTTTTGTTTCTTTTCAATCTTCTATAAATAAAAAAATCATTTTATTGTGTAGGACACATAAACACAGGTGTTGTGCTGGATTTAGCCCCTTATGTCATAGCTTGCCAATTCTTGATGTAAAATAAAATATGGAAATAGCTAAGAAAACTACAACTCTATCTACAACTGACTTGTTTACTCAATAAACTTGTTTACTTAGTTTATTTTTTCTCTTTTGGGAAAGTGTTTCTGCCTTTTAGTGAATAACAACTCTCATAGTCTGCTCAAGTTTTATGCTGCTAGCTTTCCTTAGAGAATACATACCAGATCCCTACCATACCTGTTGTATAGGCAATACTCACTGTTCCTATTATAGGAGTAGTTATATAGGAGATGCTCAACCCCCACGGCTGTGTCTACCATGCCCACCCAGACTATACTATCCTTTTCTCTGTATGGCCCCTGGAAATAGAATTTCTAGTCCCAATATTGTATGTACCACATTCAAAGCCATTGACTACAGATAAAGATGACAAAAGAAGGTTGTACTACAGTGCCTAACTGCAACCTAAGCTAACATTGCTTACCAAAATGATAACTTTGGACACAGCAAAAAGCTACCTTATAAAAATGGTAGCTACAACTGATAAACCAGATGCACAAATTGGAAGTATGGGGGAAAAAAGAATATGATCTTTTCAATACAACACAATACTTCTCTACCAACAGACCCCAAAGAAAATATATTGAAATAATTCCCAATAAAGAACTCAAAACAATGAGTATTTAAAAAACTAAGAAAATTTAGTAAAATATAAGATGATAAATATAGACAAGACGATTGAATGAAATTGGGAATGCAATCAGTTATATGAATGAGATATTCAGCAATGAGGTAAGGGTCATATAAATGAATGAAACAGAAATCTTGAAAATGCAGAATCCAGTAAATCAAAAAATGCAATGGAAAGCCACAGCAAAGACTTGATCAGGCAGTTTTTACTAAAGTTTCTCTTTTTCTAAAACTCTTTACTTTGATTTACTTCTTTATTGGCTGAATTTTATCTTTACACAATAGTGTTATCATTGGTGTTTTGCTACTAACAGACTGGCTTCGTGGTAATATAATCTATTTCTGGAACTTGAAAGATGCGTTGTTGGGTATAAAATTCTTGGTTGTTCTAGTTATTTTCTTTTTGTTTCTCCTGTGGAGGATCTCCTGACCATCTCTCCTTGAAAGAAGAGCAGTCATCTCCATTTTGGCTCACCCTGATGCTATTTCCTTGTATTGATATGTACAAAGCTGTCTGGGACTTCTCTTTATCCTTTCAATTGGCCTTAAGCAATGCATACTGGGCTAGGCAAGGTGCTGGTGGTAATCTTTGAAGATGGCATGCATGTTTCCCTGATAACCCACATCTGCTGCTCTTTAATATGAGCTGGGTTGAGACAGGATGAAGAGCCAGTGCTCCACTCTGTGGGCTGGGATGGAGCCTTGAGATAGAGGCTATGACTTCCTGGGGCTTGAAAGATTACACATCAGAGCTGAAGCACCTGACCCTAAAATATTAGATACTATCTCAATAGTATAATGCAAATTACTTTTTCTGCATATCCATCTTTGTGCATATGGCAGAGGTAAAGGCAGGCCACCTACCTAGCTCAGCTCAAAGTACTCATCTACTTCCCCCAATTCTCAGTCATTCATCCTCAAGTCACTCCTCCTTCATGTCTGAATAAAACCTGGGTACAACCCTGGGTTGGCCCTTTTTGTTCCAAAAAGCCATCTTCATGGCTGGACTTAGGGGCCCTAGGCTCCTCGTAATTATAGATATGCTTTAATTTTCTCTGTTGGTTGTACTGGGCATGGTAAATTGGAATTAACTTGGAGGGATTCCAATAATGTATTTTGGGGATTACAAATATAGACTTCTTGGACCAAGACAAGGACCAGGAGGGGCCTCCTATAGCTCCATAATATCCATTCTCTATCTCTTTTTACCCAGATCAATAGCTGTATTCCAGGCTCTTGTTTTATGGCTTCTGATTTATTTATTACAAGAGGTGACAGAAGAATGGAAGGCAGAGAAAGAAAGGAGTTGAGGCATTTGCTGCCTATTTCCTCATCCTCTTCCATGTTCTACAGTGGTAGGCTTTGAAAGCATCTATGGCCTTCTGTAGATGTAGTTCCCACCAGGTGGTCCTTCCCTTTAGGTACATTGGTTTCTGTGAACTTCAAACATAGTAAATGGTTCCACTATTGTTAATCCGAGGTAATTATTATTTCATATTGTTTATCTCCTATTCTTATCTCTAGGAATAGAACTTTTATTAAGCTCTCTTAGTAAAACTCTTTGTGCATTCCATACATTTTCTACTATTTTTAATCTTTGACTTAGTACTTCAAACTGCTAAAATATTGGTTCACTCTTCACCCTTCTAAGAATTTTTGATGTTCTACTGCCATTTCCTGGCTTAGGGTTACTGTGGCAATAGTTTCTACCATTTTCATTCCCCTTCATACTTCCTCCTTCTTGAAATCCTAGATACTGTAATATTTCTATCTACATACTTAATCATTTTATTTTAGAACTTCACTAAGATAAACCCTGGTTCTGATAATTTAGATTAGTGTTTTCTATAAATATCCTTATAAAAATCAAGCTACTTTTCTCTACTTTTTAAATTGGATTTTTAAATATCGATCATGCTATTTCTTTTTGTTCTATCATATTTAACAAGGTCAAATTTATTCAAAGCTTTTTCTTGCCCAGGTATTAAAGTGGTAACTTTTTCTTAGATTTTTTCCTTATCTTTGGTCAACTGGTATTCTCTTCCACTCAAAGAAGGGTGTGTGTTCTCCCAGCTAGTCAGTTGAGGCAATGGGAGAGCAGTATTCAACTACAGATGGGCTCTACTGTTGTGGGTTGACCGAATATCTTGGTTTATTTTTCTAATGCTATATATCAACCTTCTCCATGTTCTACAAGTGCTCCAATACTGAGTTATATCCACAACATTAAGATATTGCTTTAAAATTGTATTAAATTAATGCATTGTTATGCTACTATTTAGATGTCTCATAGTTTTGAAGGTCCACTTTATCAAAGTCAGTCACTACCATCTATATATATAATATGTATTTGAATTTATGAAGCTGGCTAGATGTTACAGTCAACTAAATTAGATGGAAATTAATATGTCATCAGAGAAGGACTGGGCTGTCAAGGAAGTCATCAGAAAATATAAAGATATCAGAATTATGACTGGAGGCACATTTGAAGAGGACCGGGCCAACATGCCTCTCTAAGGAATAAACAGCTGGGGCCTGGGAGATGGCTCAATGGAATAAGAACTTCCCTGGCAAGTGCAATGGCCTCAGTTCAAACCCTGGTTCTGAAAAAAAAAAAGAAAAGAAAAGAATAAACAGTAGCTATAAATATATAATTATACTTTAATTAGCACCAGCTGGTATATAATTAGCAGCAACCACCCAAGTGGGTGAACTAAGTGTCCAGACTCATCCCTTCCTTAAAATGGCTTTGTTCTTTCCATGTACCCTTGCTATATGAATTCCCTATTGGACCAATATTAGCTAAGCAGCTATACTTCTAATCCAATGGCAACTCTAGACCTCTCTCATGTCTCATGAGCTATTCTTATTTCCCAATAAACTTTTTCTATTCTTAACATCATTTGCTATTTGGAGTTCTTTCTTTGATTTTAGTGAACACGAACTTGGCACACCTGACATTTAGCAGATTGGGAGCTAGATTTTCTCCATATCATAAGTATTTCTGGAAGCCCATGTTTTCTACATGTGATATTGGAGATTGAATGTTCAGATCAACCTGAATGTTCTAGAGTAATGGAAGATGAAGGTAAGTTAGGGGAAGGAGAGTTGGAGTCCAAAAACATGATCTGAAATTCTACAGGGAAGAAATGAAATCTTTATTCTTTCCTGGTGTCTCTTGTATAGGTGGCATGGCTGTCATGCTGAAAATAAGTCCTTCCTTTCAGATTTAAGCATGCGTATTTGGCACAGGAGTTAACAGAAAGTGGAGGTAGATGCGAAGGAAGTTAAGAAGCACTGTAGGAAGCTCAGAATCTTCTTCATGCCAAGAAAATGAGTCAGCAAATTGGCAACAAGTCTAAGCTACAAATTGCTGGGTGTTTTCCTCATGCTTTCTAAATCTCCAAAGAAGCAAAATGGATCCTGGGAAATGTAGTTCAGCTAGTCAAGTGGATGAAGGTACAGCAATATCTTGAATCTTGGATAGCAACCTTTAAATAAAGTAAAAGTTTGACCTTGAAGCCTTTGATTTTTCATTAGATGCAGGTTTTATTTCCTATTTTATTCACATCTTTTCTAGAGCCAATCAAATGACAAAATCTAATCAACCATGATGCAGATTGATCCATATTTGCATTTGCAATGAGTAAATAGAGAATAATAGTTCTTATGATTTATCACACTCCATTTTTGTTTGGTATAAAGGCTCATATAAATTCATTCAAATAAAAATTGTTTCATTCGGAGCTATCTCTGAAGTTGGCTTTAATGCAGCTGTCTTCCCAAGGGGAAAGTGAAGCTAAAAGAAGAGAGTTAGTCAACCATAGCTTCCCTGAGCTCTTTTTCCTTTTTCTTCTGTGTAATTTTGAACAGCAAAGTCCTCATCAAATAGTTTTCATGGAATTATCTTAAGTAGCAAAAGCATTTACACACAATGAAAAGCTTTGAAATGACTCAGCTTAATTAGACTGTTATTTCCAAAAGCACAATTTACATCCCACAGTGAAAAACACAATAGTAACTTAAAATGAAATTTAAATAGTGATGTGAAAAACATCAGCAAAATCTCATAATAAAAAATAGAATTGTTGCCAAATGACCAAACTAGAAAGAAGTGCAAGTGCCTTACATTTCCTATGGTCAAAGAACATTTATTCTTCTGCCAAGAGCCAAGAACTTGCTCTATGTAAAATCTGCAAATTCAAACTCCAAACAAAAGAAATGAGCCCCATTACCCAATTTTTTGTTTTTCAAATTTGGCAATTACAAATTGCTGGCTGAATATGTACAGATAATAAAATAATTTAGGACTTGTTTTCTTTTTTATTAGTATATGTTTATAAAACATAATAAATACACCTTTCATGGGGAATTGGTATATATGCATATTAAATCTTAGTTTTATGACTAAAATATTTGTAAACTGGTTGCAGCTTTTTAAATCTTAAAGTGATATAAACCCAGTTCCTCTTATATACTTTAAAGTAGTCTTTCTTTAATCTGTTTTCTCTATTTTTTACTCAGTCTTATAGCTAAATGACATCAGAATCACCTTGTATAGCATAAACTTCCAAGATAAGGACTCTAACTACTTATTTCTTTTTTGTAATGTAAGAATAATACCACCCAAATATGATTATTTTCCAAGATAGTTAAAGGTCTCTAAATTATATGATAAAAACTGCTCTCTATAAATTAAAGGTGAATTACAGTGCAATGCCTTGGTGAAGACTAGACAAAGTGTTTTGTGAACTTTTATTTAAGAGAACAACAAATCTGCTTCAAATATAACTAGCTACTTCTCTTTTGACGATTGAAAGCTTGAATGTACATTTTGAGACACTGGATTGTATTAGTACATTAAATTGTAAGAAATAGCTGGGAACACACTGACAATAGTAATTTTCTGGCAACCAATCCATACATTTACAAGGAGTAAGACCTTATATTGTAAAGTTGCGTTAGTAAATTTAGGACCTTTAAGTATTTGTAAGTGTGGAAACTATATATTATTTTGCCTATTTTTTCCCTTTGATTGAGAATTGTGACCATTGTAGCCTTTGGATTATTGTTTGAAAGCCATCCCTACTGAATAGTTCCTTCTGAAAAGCAAGTTCTTCATTCACGTAATTGAACAATGGCTAACTGATTCTAATGAACGGCATTTGTTATCAATTCTTAAAGTGTAATTTTCAAAAGGTTTTGAATTGAGTATCTTTCTAAAAATGAACATATATCAAAATTTTATCTAAGTTATCTATTTCATTTAACTCATCACTTAATTAGGAAACAAACAAAATATTAAAACAGATTCAACTGGCTTTCTAGGATACATACAAAAACACCAAAATCCCTTGTGACTAGATGTCATCACAAAGCCTCATGCAGTCATGGGGCAGACTTCTAGAATTTATGATTGACTCATGGTCCTATGCTGGGATTATGGGTGTGAATGCTGCACCCACCCTGAGGTGAGCATCCTGCATACAATATAAGGCAGGGGAACAGCCTTGCTCTTGCCATGCCTTCCTTTTGCTCTTGTTGCTTCTGAGGTTTTCTGCTGCCATAAACTATTGCTTTCTGCCATGTGCTACTTTGCCTTGGAGCCAGTCAAATATGGACTGAAACCTCCACAAACTGTAAACTAAATAAAAGTTTTCTTGCTTAATTCTACATGTCAGGTATTTTGTCTCAGCAACAGGAAAAAAGTAACCAAGACAGAATTTGGTCCCAGAGAAGTCTGGTCATCACTGTGACTACCAGATCAAATGATCCAAGATTCTTTGGGAATAGCTTGTGTGAAGTTTGAAAAAGTTTTACCTGAAACTTTGGAAAGTTTGGATTTTACCTGAAAAAGTAGCACTGAAATGCCTTAGACTGTTCTTTATGGGAGATTCTTGACAGAGCTCAGAAGAATAGAAGGCTGATAGAAATCCTGTGGATAAAGACAAGACTTGGGAGGTTTCTAATAGGAAAAAGGACTGTACTGGATGTTGGACTATAGATGATGTGTGGTATGACTTGGCACAAAGTTTGTCTGTGTTTTGTTTGTGTCCAGAGACTTTGCCACAGATTGAGATTAAGAGTGGCAGACTGATTAATCTGCCAGAAGAAATTTCAATCCCGTTGAATGTTGAGGCAGTGACATGGCTATTGTTGGGGGCTTCAGCCATATTTATGTTGTAATTCAAGAGCAAAGAACCTAGCAGAATGATTTAGGATATGAATTTGGCCAAAAGGAAAGCTCCAATTAAGCTGTAGAATGCAAAGAGAGAGAGAGCTGAGGAGATCTTGATTACTGAGAAGGGACAGAACAATTTAAAAGATGGCCTTAGCACATCACAAGAAGGAGAAAATTGCCCATTCTGCAGCTTTGAAATTGCACAATTGAAAAACTTCACTTTGAGGAGAAAGTGCAGGAATGCCATGCTTCAAAATGGTGGCAATGGCCTAAAAAGTCCCCAGATGGCAGCAACCTAGAATATGTGTTTCTCATGATTAGATTGAGAGTGTCCAGAGATCAACCACTATAGCTGAGAGCAAAGAAAGCCTAGCTACTTCCCCAGCTTTCAGAAGACCTTGACATCATCCATATGGTGCTAGTTTTAGGTACAGAATGCAAGACTTTTGAGGTTAAGGAGGCTATGAGCTAGATTTCAGAAGGCCGGGGAGGCCAGGCATTATGTTCTTGATGGTGCAATGTGTGAATCTGTGAGAGTGAAGCCAAAGTGCATTGGAGACCACAGAAGTTTGGAGAAGCCTCTCCAAAACTCAGTGGATAAACTGAGGAAACCTTCAAGGAGGGAGCAGAGGAGGTCCAAGGGAGAAGCCACAGGAGGTACAAACACTAGAAGTGTCACATGGCAGAGCCACATGGAGCTGACAATTAGCCAAAGTGTCTCAGATATTGAACATGGACTACAGAACAATGTTTTCCCTGCTGGATCTTAGATTTCCTTTGGTCCCAGTGCTTGGTATCCTGCTATTTATACCTTTTGGAATGGTAATGGTTATCTTGTGCCACTGAATGTGGGAAATATTTAATTTTTCATTTGTACAGAGGCTCACAGCTTAGAATTTATCTTAAATATTTGAAAAGACTTGGAAATTAGACTTTTTAGCAATGCAGAAATTTGACATCTCTTTGAGGTAGACTAAAATGCCTTTTAAATAAAAGAATATACATGAGTCTTTGTGGGGCCAAGTGTGGAGTGCTGATTTCTGTCTAGGTGTTCCCACAAAGCCTCATACAGTCATGGGGTCAGCTTCTTGAGTTTATGATTGACTTATGGTCCAATGCTGGAATTATGGATATGAGTGCTACACCATGGGTGGGTAGCTTTCATGTAATATAAGAAAGGAAAAGAGCCTCTTGTTCCTTTTGCTACTTTCTGCCACTATTAAGTGTTACCCTCTGCCATGCTCCTTTGCCTTGGGGCCAGCTGAGTATGGGTTGAAACCCCCATAAACTGTGAGTTAAATAGACCTGAAAACATGTGATATATAAGGAAGTATAATTTTTATGGTAAAATTAGAAGTTGGTTCCTCAAAATAGACTATTTTTCCTCACATCTCCCCTTTTTAGCTCCTCTGAAAGAAATATAATTGAGTCCAATTAAGAGAAACTCATGTCCCTTGACCTCAAGGAAAGCTCTAGTGTAAATAAAAACAAAAACTTCTATGGCAGTGAGAAGCATGTGGTAAGCAAGTGGAAACAGGGCAGGTTATAAGATGAAGTGCATTTTTAATGTATTATTAAAGCAATTCTTTGATTTTTGTTCTGAATTTATCGTAAGAATATGATGGAGAAAATTAAAATAAGGGCCAGGGAGATAGCTCAGTAGAATAAGTATTTGCCTGGCAAGCACAAGTTCTTGAGTTTAATCCTTGGTACTGAAGGAGGAGGAGGAGGAGGAAAAGGAGGAGAAGGAGAAGGAGGAGGAGAAAAAGAAGAAGGAGGAGGAGGAGGAGGAAGAAGAACAAGAACAAGAAGAATATGATGGAGAGATTAAAGTACAAATCATAATTTCTAAAAATACAAAGCAGTTTGTGCATTAAGACCATTTGTTGGTCAAATGTTGAACTATAAGCCAGTGGACTAATCAAGTATGCACACCCATGATCCAGTATTGCACACCCATGTCCCCCATTCATCTCTACAAAACTCCACCATGAGGACCTGAGGCTTTGGGGAGACATCTAGATATAAGCAACACCAGGAACTTTTGGGTAAGTGATTTGAAATCATAAGGATTTCCCTCACATGGATTGGTGTCCTTGCAAAAGAGATTTAAAGAAGTAGCCTTCTTCCTTTCTCCCCATGAGGACACGTAGAAGGTACTATATATGAAGAAAAGACCAGACTAAACATCAGATCTTTTGATACCTTCGTCTTGGATTATGCAACCTCTCCAGCTGTAGAAAATTAATTTTTGCTTGTAAATCCGCTCGTCTAAGTATTAGTGATAGCAGACAGAAAGACAATATACATTTTCTCTTTTTCAAATCAAAGAAAAATTTTTAAAAATTTACTAGACTTCCTGTCTCTACTTTTTCAACATTCTTTCTTGAATCCATTACAATAAGGCATTTATCTCTATTCCACAACTCTTGTCAGTTTCCCTAGGATCTCCCATAATTTTTGAATCTCTCAAACTTTCTCATTCAGCCTATTAACTGCATTGGATGGAAATGGTTGGTCACAATTTGTTTGATCATTTTTATTTTTTATTTTATTTATTTATTTATTTTTTTGGCAGAACCGGGGATTAAACTCAGGCCCTTGCACTTGCCTGGGAAGCACTTGTTCCACTGAGCCATCTCACCAGCCCCCACAATTTATTTGAAATGTGCCTTTACTTACTCAGGTGTGTTCCTACTATTTTCCTATTGAATTGTTAGTCCATAGAAATCATAATCTTTCAGTTATTAAAGATTTATAATGAATCTGGACATTTTACTATAGAAATCATTTTGAAATATTTTCTTTTTAAAAATCCCCAAATACTGCATTATATATTTACTAATTTAAATATTTATTATTTTCACAGAGTGCTTCTGTTTGCAGGCAATTCAGTAAAATTTAGCAAAATTTTGCTTCTATTCTGAACTCCTCACTGTGTGACACTGAGATTTATGGGAAAATTTGAGTCAGTTGATAACTAATTTGGTTTGAGAACAAAATTATGGAAAGAATTAAGGCTGTGCACTGAGGTACCACTGTATCTGTAACTCTTTCCAACTTTGTTCTAGTTTTTATCAACATAAAAATTAATCTTATTGCAAAAATAAAATAATCTAGATTTGAATACTATATATAGAATAAATATAATATTTATAACAGATTTTTCAATACTTCCAATACTTTACACATTGTTTTAAACATAATTTCCTCATCTCAAATTATTGTTTCTGGCTTACACAGAAGCTTAAAGTCTTATACGTCTTTCTGAATCAGTTCTTGATCATTTTCTGAACTATGAAAATGAGTTCTTTTCTAGGTTCTTTTGCTGAACCAAGAACTGGTCAAGACCCACACAAAGTGTAAAGTTCTTTTTTTCAAAGCAATAGGAAATTATTAATGGTTATTATATTCATATTATTATCTTCAAAGTAATTTCAGATTGCAAGATGTAGGCATGCAAAATTGATTAAATAGTATAAAGGGAAACCATCTCCTTCAGTGAACTCATAGAAATTAGTAGTATAATTATCTTAGCTATCTTTTGTGTGTATGTATGTGTGTATACATATTATATATATAATATATATGAACATACCTATTTTCTTTTCCCTTATTTTTGTCTTTCTGCCATCACAGGTGTTCTTAACTTCTTATTTTTTATAATTTTATTGAGAAACAAAGAGCAATGAGACAGTTTCAAAATCAATTACTAGCACAGTTTCACTAATTAATATATTGTATATTGTTTTCTTAGTGGTTATTTATTGTACAAGATGCAGACATGATATCCTGTCCTCAAACACTATTAGAACAAATCTCTCTATTCAGTGATACAAGTTAGTGCAGTTGTGTATCCATCTTAACTATTTTGAACATACAGATACAAAACTGTCATTCATTTGTATCCTCCTTTTTTGTTTAGTTTTTTCAGAGAAGAGTATTCCATTGTCATTTAAATATTGTAGGTGCTTGAATTCAGCAAAATATTCCAATATAGTTCAGTAGCCCATAATAGTAGTGGGTTTTGAGTAAGACTGGCGATGACAGAAGTTGTTGACTTGGCTGCGGGGAAGGCTCAGTGGAATAAAAGCTTGCCTGGCAAATGCCAGGGCCTGAGTTCAATCCCCTGTTCTACAAAAAAATAAAAATAAAAAATAAATAAAAAATAAAAAATTGTTGACTAGAGCCTTTTAAAGCTTAGCATATTAATATGGCTTTACCCTCTATACTCCGTTCTCACACTTCTCTGCTGGATGGTCAAGACCAAGAGAAAACAAGACCTATATAACAAGAAATGTAAATTTTGTATCTGATAAGGTCACTCAAGTCCCCTCAGGATTTATCCTGAAATCCTGTAGCGCAATTTGTAGATCCTTTCTGAGTGTCAGCCTTGTGGATGAGTCCTGGCCATTGCTTGAACAATTTGCTCTCTGTGTGAAAGCATGAGAGAATGTTTTCTCTCCATGTGACTTTCCTTAGGCACACTCTACATGATCGATCACTTTCCTCTGTGGCCCCATAATCTCCTTGATCAGAAAAATTGGGACACACCTGAGTTACATGATGTTACAGTACAGGTTCCCCTATGTCCTGAGTCTTCACTGACCTTGAAAGGCTTGAGCCAAAATGTTGGCTGTCCTTGCAGCCCTTCTTTTTATCTAATTTTTGGCCTTCAAACTTAACCATCCAGAAAAGAAACTTATTAATATTATCCTACAACATATGCAGTTGAGCTTAACGTCACTATCTGTCTGAATATCAAACATTTTAGGCATAATGTTAAACAGATATTTTCCATCAAGGGACTTAAATTTTAAGTCCCTACCAAATATGAAGAAAGAAAATAAATGAAATATTTTTTAAAATAAGAATAAACAGTTAAAAACTTTTACACAGAAATTGAGAAAGCTAAACATATACAGCATTGTAGCAGGACAGTCCTGTGACATTTTTTTTTCTTGTCTTTTGTTTTCATTTATTACTCCCTTTTTAAAAAATAAACATTTACTGGAGAGACAGTATGGCAGTAATTGGTATGTTATGACAAATAGCATGTATTTAGAAGACCAGAATGTCAGACATTCCAAGCATGACCCTATCATTACACATTGCTGTCTTTAGTGAAGTTACTTAGTTCACAGGTATCAGCATGTATAGTTAGTCAGGGTGAGAATCCTACCAATTAACTGCTAGCTTCAAAAACATGCTGCAAGGTGCCTGGAAGATGGCTCAGTGGAATAAGTGCTTCTCTGACAAGCGCAAGGGCCTGAGTTCAATCCCTAGTTCTGAGAAAAAAACAAAACAAAACAAAACACTGCAGATTCTTAGACTCATTCCCTTACCCATCTTATGCATATAAATGTATGGCTTTGCCTCAGTCTTGTTTCCTAGATTTTCTCCTTGCCCTCTCTTCATTGCCTAATCCTCAAGTTCTTGCTTTCCTTTTAATTGTGCTATACCTTCTATTTTTATTTCTTCATTTACACATGTGGGTCTGGTTTATTTCACTTTTGAGTATATCTTCAAGTGGCATCCACTTAAATATAAAGGCTTTGAGTTTATCGTTTTTTATAACTGAGTAATACTTCATTGTATAAAAATACCATATCTTTTTCATCTATTCCTCAGATGATGGGCATCTTGGTTGTTTCCAAGATTTGGCTATCACAAATTGTGCTGCTGTAACATAGGTACACATATATCTAAGACCTTTAACATTTATTAAAGGTAGGAAAAGAAATATGCTCTCTGCAGGCCAGTTAAAGTAGGAAAAGAAGTACACTCTACAGAGTAGAGTAGGCCACTGAAACAATCTTACTGTGGCAATGAGATTAATTGTGGCTTTCCTTTGTATATCCTATTCTGGAGTCAGATCTGGGCTACCTAGTAGCCCCAAACATCCAGTATGCAGAAAAGTTTAAAATATTTTTAAAGATTCACACTAGTTAAACTGAATAACACAAATTAGGTTCATTTATTTAAACAAATTTTCACCTAGGACATACAGCCTGTTGTCCATATTTTAGATGCAATTTTATTATAGTCAGTAATGTAATTTACCAATGCAACAGAATGGGGAAAGGGAATTTAAAAGGATTTGGGCTATCTTATCCAAAACTATCTTGATCTAGCACAAGAGGTATTGAAAATATTATTCCCAGATCAGTCCCAGGTGCAGGGCTTGTGCATGTGTCCTGGATCTCCATGACTGATAGGACACACCCACTTGCCCAGTAGTGGACCTGCCCTAATAGCCTACCTCCACAGGACTCAGAGAAAAGTGCGGAGAGGATGAGACAAAAGGGATGTGATTGTGAACGCTAGTGTGGTTCTTTTGGTTTAAACTAAGGATTAATGTTACTTCTTAATTTGATTTATATAATTATCAGGAGGGTATAAAAAAGTAATTTGTGAATTTAGTTATGAATTATTTATTCCTTCAAAGTTTTGGTCTCTGTCACATAGACAGAGAACAAAAAAAGACATGCAACATATCACGTTTTAGTATAAAATACTGTGAGTTCGATAATTTACCTCCAAAGCTATTTATTTATTATTCTGCTCCTTCTTCACTTTCTTCAGCAAGCAGCAATTTACAGCATTTTGCCTACTGCTTAAACCAAGACCGTTGACCACAGTCCTTTGTCCGTCATGGCACTGGTTCATTGCACATGTTCTTTATCCCAGTAAAAGCATCCAGGTGCTATTTGTACTCTTGTATCAGATGTAGGTCTCAACCTTTGGCCTACTCTGACTGCAGCTACATGTATAGCAAGTAAATGGAACACAAAAGAAGTGGCCCCTTCTACCTCCACTGAATCCTCATCTCCCTTTTAGAGTCCCTTCCCCCATCCTGTTGCATTGGTAAATTATATTATTGACTATAATAAAATTGTATCTAAAATACGGATAAGAGGCTGTATGTCCTAGGTGGAAATTTGTTAAAGTAAATGAACATAATTTGTGTTATTTGTTTTAACTAGTGTGAATCTCTAAAAATATCTTAAACCTTTCTGAGTATTGGATATTTGAGGCTGGTAGGTATCTGTTCTCCCTCTAGAAAATAAACTCTTAGTACCCAGGGCTGTAATAACAGTTTGGTATGTGAACTAAGTAAATAAATAGGGATCAACAGACATTTCTAGCCAGTAAGATAAATTTCAAAGAAAAAAAGTCATTTAAACTTAAAAATATATTTTTAAAATTCAATTTATTGACAAACTTTTTTTACTGGTTTGAAAAATTTTCCACACTGTTTAACACCTACTACTAATAATCACTTCAAAATCTAGTTAGTCTTTAAAGATTTTTGAATGTAAGAGTTTGTTGTAGAGCTAAGCCTATCAAAATCACAATGACAAATATTTTCTTATATTAGTGAAAAGCTCTGAGTTTACCAGAATTTAATACTCCTCAATGAACGTTCATATTTAATATATCACTCAATTTTTATTTCTTGAATTTTTACTAGATTATTAGCTTATGAACACCAAAGAATAACCTTATAATAAAATAACATTTTGCTCATTGTATGAGAGATTTTGAAATGATTTTATCTCAGAGTTTAAGATATAGATCCTGGGAAAATATCAATACATTAAAAAAATACTGGTATAACAGAAGACTTTGTAAATTTGCATTGATGATCTCATTTGATATAAGGACCATCTACCTCACACCATTTGACCAACTCTGAATTTCTTATATGTGACATCATTTATTTCTAGGATCATCAAAAACTGATAATGTCCTCTCAGCACTTGACAACAAGTCACCTATGATTAATTATGTTATGGGTAAGAACTAGTGTCCAGTTACTCTTCTATCACTGCTGAGACAAATACCTGACACTCAAAATGAAAGAAGGAAAGGCTTATTTACCTCACAGTTGCTTGGAGATTTCAGTCCATACTCATCTGGCTCCAAGGCAGAGCAGCACATGACAGAAAGCAACTTTTCATGGCAGTGGTAAAGAGGAGAGAGCAAAAGAGAGGGACTGCAGCTCAGGCAGTTGGCCAGCCTCTCATCCCTCCTTACATTGTGATGCAAATTACCTGCCCCAGGGCAGGTGCGACCCCCACATCCACAATAATCAATCACAAACTCAAGAAGCTGTTCCTTGACTACATTAGGCTTTGAGGAGAACACTAGAAACAAACTATAACAACTGGTAGTTGTTTTAATCTGGGAACAAAGAAAATTTCTGGCTATTTCCTTCTGAGTTGCCTAGAACTAAGTCTGTTTTGATATTGAAGGAAGCCAATTTAGTTGAAAGAAAATGTCTTATTTTCAGAGAGATTTGTCTTATTTTCTAAATTTCTTCAATTTTTAAAGAATAAAAAAATACAGATTACAAAACAGCGTTAGCAATAATACAAGATTTCATCAAACAAAGTAATAGGAATTTAACAATGGTTGCTGTATTACATGATGCTATCCTCAAATTAGTTGTTCAGGTTACCAGATATAAACATGCAAGAATTGTTTAAAGAAAAAACAAAACAAAGCAATAACAAAAAAGTTGTAAAAAAATTCAAAAGAAAAAATAAGAATAAAAAGGAAAAAAAAAGCATTAACTGCTCCTTTGAAAAGACCAGCAGAAATCGACAGTACAAACAATTTTTCATACATAGCTAAATATATCTCTTCCCTTTTTTTATTTGTCCTCTTCCTCATCCCAGTTATTCCCTCCCATTTAACAAATTCTTTCCCTTTTACAGCATCTATTATGCCTTTTAGGTTTTCATTACTCTTTCAGGTTCTCACACTAGAGAGACAATATGATGTTCACTCATGCGGATCTGATTTATCTCACTTAACAATACAGTCTCTAACTGCATCCATTTATTTACAAAAAACCTCAAATTTATCTTTTTTATATCTGAAGAATACTCCATTATGTAAAAATGCTGTATCTTTTTAATCCATTCCTATCTCAGTTACTCTTCTCTTGTTGCTAGGACAAACACCTGACAACCAAAATGAGGAAGGAAAGTTTATTTAGCTCACAGTTACTGGAGGTTTCAGTCTATACTCAGCTGGCTCTGAGGCAGAGCTGCACATGGCAGAGGGCAGCCTTTCTTGGTGGTAACAAAGTGCAGAGAGAAAAAGGGAGGAGCAGCTGCAATAATGGCTATGGAGAGGAAGTCTTTCTCCCTTAAATTGCATTCAGGCTATATACCCCAGGTTGGTGTAGCTCTCACCCATAATCCCAGCAGTACTAAAACCCATAATCCTAGCTCTGATCATGAATTATTCTCAAACTTTAGAATTCCCCACGCCATGACTGCATTAGGCATTGCAGGGACAACTAGACACAAATCATAACAATTCCTCAGTTGATGGGCATTTGGGTTGTTGCCAAGATTTATCTATGTCAAACTGCACTACTATAAATATGGGTGCACATGTATCACTGTGGTATGATGATTTCATAGAGATCTATTTTAAAATCATACTTTCTTTTTATTATTTTTTTCAGTGCCAGGGATTGAACTCAGGACCCTGTGCTTGCCAGGCAAGTGTTTATTTTACTGAGCTATCTCCCCAGCCCAAAAATCACACTTTCAACACTTACTAGCATTATTATTTTGAGACATTTACTTGATCTCTAAAGGTTTCAGCTTTCTACATTGTAACTTAAGTTATTACTACCTATGTCATAAAAAAATGACACTTTAGCACTGTAAATGCTTTGAACAGCAGAGCAGAAAGGACATCTTTATCCACAAGTGAGACTAGTACATATGTTTCAAAATGAGCTCTTCTATCAGGGCCTCTAAAAGATAAATGTTTTACTAGGATCTCAAAGCTGAGAGACACATTTGACACTTAAATAATCCCTATTTGTGGTAGCAACAACATACCTCACCAAGCATTTCATTTCCAAGTATCCTTGCAGTTAGGGGGAGAGTTGAGAGTTGTGATTAGTTCCACCCTACGCTGATTTCAAGGCTAAAACAGTGAAAAGTCTTTGAAAGACTATCCAGTTTCTCCATGCACTGCCACACTAAGCAAGTTTACCGCATTTGCGGAATGAGGTCCTGTAGGATGCTGGAGTCTCAGTGAGCCCGGAGCCCTGTGTGACAGTGGAGAAGTGGAAGAGAGCTCGCCCATTATAGTGAATGTATAGTGTGAGCAGGAAACTAATTTTGTTTTGCTGAGATGTAGGCCTTAGTAGATTGGCAGTACAAGACAGCCTAAATGGGCCATGCACAGGTTTGGAATAGCCATCTTTTCAAATAAATTTCACTGTATGAATCCATAAATTTGCTTATTGGATTTTTTAAAATGTAAAATCAGGTAATTGAGTTTTGAGATTCCTAGATCAATAAAATGATATAACAATTATTAAAGATTCCCTGGATATAGCTTTCATACATTATTAACATAGTTAAGGTAAACATTGAGGGATAAGATCAGGAAAGCCTACAAGAATAGCACTGAAACACACATACTGACACTGTGTCAAAACGGGTTGATTGATAATAAATGTCTTCTGAGCCTGCATAGCATTTTATAAAGTACCCAATTCACTACTTATCTTCAAATGAAATTCTCCATCCAAGCAATTCTGAACTCAGTGGGAAATATATCTAACAATAGCATATTGAACTGCAAGTGGACTTGAACTTCAATTGGAGGCAGCTGAAATCCTCTTCATGAAAGCAAAAAGAACTCTCAAAATGCCCTTCTTATTTATAGAATAAGATTTCCCTTAATACTTATGAAAAGCTTCAAAATAGGCTAAAGACATTCACTGGACATGCCTATTATATATGAAAGAACTATTTATCATCATTTTTCAGGCCAAGAAAATGCAGGAGGTAGTAACTAGTCACCTAAAGAAAATTAAGCAATAAGATAAACAAATTTTTTATTTCTAGACATTAGGCCCACTGTGTCTTATGCTGTGACTACAGGTATTTATAGCACAGAGAAAGACAGTACTGACTCTTGCCATCAGAGAACCCTGATCCCAAATCCCAGTCCTCACTGCTTACTTTCAATGTGCTTTTGACAATTTATTTCTATTTAAAGAACAATCATATCTCAAATGCTAAGAATACACGACCATGTAGGCAAACTGTTAGACATAATGACTGAAACATCATCTTGCTTACTTTTCTCCTTGCAGAGCCAAAATACTCAATACTCAAAGTTAAAGGAGGAAAGGTTTATTCAAGTTTTCAGTCTATAGAGGTTTCAGGTCATAATTTTCTGAGTCCAAGACAGAGCAGCACGGGAGAGGGACCCCGCAGAGAAGAAACAGAAAATACTATATGAGGGTTGACTGGATTTCAGCGATCCTCTCTTCTATTTTTATATCTGACCCAGAAACTCTGAACCATTCTAGTGGCTCACTTTCAATTTACCAAGGATTAAGATAGACTTCTGATTTGAAAATCATAGTGTATCTATGAAGCTGCTTAAAATCTGTCACCACACATGTCTTCATAAAACTCATTTTTACTTAAAAATACTACCTTGTGGACTCAGGATCCCATAAAAAGACTCCTCAAAAGTCCAAGTCTCTACTTATTACTGTATCCCTATTATAAAAATACACACTAAGTTTCTCCTGTTACGGAAGTCACATTTTGGACTGGCCTCCAATGCCACGCCCTGAGAGACAACACTCATTCAAAAACATGAGGCCACTGATTCCAAGTGAAGCAGGTAAATTTGAAGAGATAAATTTGTCTTAAAAATGAGACACATGGCAACCAGTGAGGAAGAGCCTGGTGTACACAAGTCAGAGTAATAAAGAAAGCCCTTGTGCCTTAAATCTTATCAAAATATGCCAGTAGTAACTCTGATAATGGTCAAACTCCATTTCTTGGTTCTGTTTCATGCCACCTCATAAACTACAATCCTGTCATGTTCAGTAGAGCACTCATTTTCATTTACACAGTGAGCTGTTGCCCACCTTTAGAATCATAAATAAAAGCCAATAATATGATTTTATTAAATGTACTATAATTTGTTTTTCACACTTCGCTTTCTGGATTGGACAGGATAATGGGATGGGGAAGAGCAAGAACATACTTACTATTTTTGACATAAACCTATTTTACATAATACTAGATTAGGTAAAATAACAGTAGAATTTTATTCTGAAGACCATGTATATGATATGCATTGAATATTTATTTGAAAGAAAATTTGTGTTCTGACAAAAATGTACTGTGCTATGTTTATTCTCATGAAAAATGGTAAAAACCCAATTGATTTATTCCATATAGTCTTCATGATTCTAATCAGATGTTAAAATTCCTTGATACAAAAATTTCTTGCAGAGAAAGATCTGCAAGATGTGTTAATTTACAAAGAGATCATTTATGTCTCTCCTGTTAGCTGTGGCCTCTTGTCTAATCATGCACATTTTAGACAAGCCCAGAATCCTCTGCTCTTCCAAAAGATAAATTAAAATCACGAGTTTTTCTTGACCGATAAAGTCAATTATATAGTACTAAAATATACTTTTTTGAGTTTACATGCTAAGTAGAATTACTTAATTATAATTAGAAATTATAGTTTTCTAATATAGGGTAGATAGAAAGCAAATCTCTTGCCTAACAATCCAGCCTTTACTAATCATTTATTCAGACACTTTTAGTTTTTACATACTGAAACTGGTCCAAAGTCCAGTAGCCAGTGAGGGGCACAGTGGGATGTGAACTATTTTGACTATTTTGGAGAAAGAAACAAAAACATTTAGCCTGAAGCTATGTTTTTATTAATAGGAATGTATATAATTTAGAAATTTTAGTTTATTTGAATTGGTCTTTAAACAGTCAATGTGACTATGATATATTGTGGAGCAGTTCTTTTTTCTATCAACACATCCATTCTTTGAGAAAAAAAGAGAAACAAATTTATCAACCTGAGCAAAAGTTAGCAAATACTTTTTTAAAGGGCAAGATAGTAAATATTCTAGGTTTGTCAGGCCATATGGCCTCCAGTGGAGCTACTCAGCCCTGTTACTGTACTTTGAAAGCAGCAGTACATGGTACATAAACATAGCTGGACTGTGCTCCAATAAAACCTTGCAAGAGCAACTGGGCAGTTCACAGGCTATAGTTTGTCAATCCCTGATGAATAGTGTGCATGCTCTTTATGTTTAGGCTTACAATATCCAGTCAAAACAGAATTTTCTGAGCTCCTTTTCTCATCCCTTTTAGTATAGTTATATGATTAATTTGCAATGCAATTAGACTCATTTTTCAGTCGATAGTTCATTTTTTTCCCATACTCTGGTTGGTTTTTTAAATTTACTTTTTGTGCTATACAATTTTATGGGTATTGACAAACTACACAGAGTCATGAATCTACCAGCACCGTTCCATAGAATGCTACTCCATGACCCTCAGCATTCTGCAGTGTTGCATTGTTATAGTCAATCTCTTCTCCCAACTTCGAGAAAGCATTAATCTCTTCCTACCTTTAGTCTTGCCTTTTCCAGACCGTCATATGAGTAGAATCATATAATATGTAGTCATTTGTGTTTTTTTCTCTTAGGAAAACACATGTAAGAATCATCCATATTGTCACATAAGTCAGTAGTTCATTTGAATTGTTGAATAGTTTTTCACTGAAATGCTGTGTAATTTTCTACCCATTTCTTTACTGAAGTTTGTTTATATTTTTTTGCAATTGTAATAAAACTTCTATAAATAAAAAATTAAAAAATAAACAAATGTCTCACTACACAGGTCAGACTTGTAGTGATATTCCTATTTTCAGCTTCCCAAACCCTGGGATTACAGGAGTACACCACTACGCCCAATCTAATTTGCCATCTCAGTGTGCCCAAGGGGTGGGGCCGGAACGGCAGTCTGGGGATCAAACCTCCAACCCCTGTGTCTGCCTAAGCAGGTGCTTTAATTGCTGAGCTATCTGGCCAGCCCTTAAACAGTCAATTTGTTCAATAGTCAGTAAATGAAATATTGTGGTTCTCTCTTGCACTAATTGTACTCTGCCTTCCACAAAATTTGAAAATTGTAGATGGCACATACCGTGTGCTCTTAAGCAATCTTATTTGACACTGAGATTATGCCATTTTGTTCTTCCATACTTTTGACAAGATATATAGCACTGGGATAACTCAATGACAATGGTTTATGTAACGCAGTATGTCAACTTGATAATAGAAGTTTCCAAATATACTTTGTATGAAATTGTGTGCAATTAGCTGAGTACTTAAAAATTGTCTGCTCAACCAACAGATTTCATTTCCTTCTTACCCGACAAGTAAAACTGCTAGAATATTTAAAATCTGTTTCTCAAGACTGAATACGTTTTGCAGAGATCTCATGTTTGACATTTGCCAAATTTTCCAAGACAGTACTTTGGTGGAAATTTCCTAATTTAGTTCTTATATCTCAATGCTCTTTGCAGTTCTATTCATCTGATACTCAATTCTGAACTAACTAGAGTGCAGAACATTTGGGAAATGATATAATAGAAGACCATCTGACTTGAAAATGGAGCTAAATGTATAATATAGATGTGTTGGTTCACAATAGGATTTAAAGTACATTAGCTTATGTTTTAAAATAATTGTAATTATTGTAATCAAGTATATTTTCAAATATTTTTAAAAATCTAATCATTAGTTACAAAGCAAACTATATATATGAATATAAATTCAGTGTTACAGTGGAAGATTTTATTGAAATTTGACAATGTATCTTGACTATCTCAAATAGAAGTTGTACAAATAGTGAAATAAAAGATTGCTTTTCCATCTTGAATATCCTTTAGCAATAAGAATATTTTTGTTGTTTCCATTTCCATTTGCCACCGATATAACATAATTTGTTCTATCTAACATAATCTGGAAAAAGGGATAGAATTTTAAATATCAGGCAAAGAGATAAATATGAAGTTGGAAATTTTCACTGAGTTTTATCAGTGGCAAATCATACTTTTAAGTTCTCATAAACATCATACCTCTGTCTGATTCCCACCGGTTCTAACATCCAACTAAGAATCTGATATGTTTATTGTAGTTTGTCCCCATTTGGCTTTTTTAATAAAGCCAAAAATCTGTATACTGCACAATTCAGAAGCTTAAAATGTTCAATTCAATAGATCCTAGCAGACTGACTGAGTTGTACAGTTACAACCCCAATCAAACTGAGGTCATCTTTGCCATCCCAAGGCAAAGCATTCTACCTACTGTTCATCATCTTTCATTTTGTCTCTAGTTGAGCCCTTACTCACCCCAGAAAATAATGACTCTACTTGCTATCTTGAGCCAAAGATCCTCACTTTGGTTAGATAGAAACTAGAGTCCTATTTCAAATGATAACAGATGATTTTGTTGTGAGCTTCACAAATTTTGGGCCCTCTACTGTGAAGTTGTCTTCGTTTTCTGCCTGACATTTTACCTGCTTTACATCTGATTCCAGAATCTCCTCATGGGAAGAGTCCGACAGGTGTTGTGCTGTCACGTATTTGCATTTCTCCACAGGCCCAAGCCTTTCAGAGAATGCTCTAATTGAGAGTTTAGCATGGTTCAATTTCAGATGCGCGCACCACTAATTTATGGTAATGAAATATGTGGATGTCAAAGAAGACTATGAGGTGATAGGTATATGAATTAACTTGATTTTCTTATTTCCACATGTATGTATGGATTAAAACATCACATTATTCTTTATATGTGTGTATAATTATGATTAGTTAAGAAATAAAAATAAAATTTAAAAAGAAAAATAGTGTACTGGAAAACAAATGATGCATTACTCCATTTTTAATATTTCCTTGAAGAATAAAGAAAAAAGACAGACTTTTTAGATCACCCTCTACTGCCTCCTCATTGCCACCTACTTGAGGAGTTGCATCTGGTGAGAGGCTTAGGAATGACGAAGGATACATAGGGGCCTTCACTCCTCCCAGAAGTGTGCTTTTAGTTCAGTCCATGGATACATTTCTCACACTTTTCTCCATAGGTTTTCCAACTCCTCTTCCTGCCCTAGTTCCTGCAGTATATCAGGCAATGTCAAGCAAATATTTAGACATTACACTATTTCTGTTGTTTTAAGAAAGTTTTCCTTAGTATGAAATGAAGTAAGCAGATATGGTATTATGTATGAGAGTTAAAACTTACTGGAAAGTTCAACTCTACACTACTATTTTTTTAATTTATTTTATCATTTAATTTTTTTTATTTACTTATTTGGTACAGGATCTCATTCTGCAGCTTGGACTCATAGTAGTCCTCCTGTCTCAGCCTCCCCAGTGCTGGGATTATAGGTATGTGCCACCACACCATTTGGTGGCCAGTGCAGAGCACCTGGGGTTTTGGAGCCTGAACAGCATGCAGTGCCCGGATTGAACCCAGGTCCTTGCCCTTGCCTGGCTTGTACTTAGACTGCCAAGCTATCTCCCCAGCCTACACTACAACTTTTGACTATACTTCATTATTTGACAACAAAGTTTATAACTACATATGATTTCAAAAAAAATGAATGAAATTGCTCCTTTGCAACAGGCTCTCAGCAGAGATAGCAGCAAGCATGAAGAGCCCCAACACACAGGAGGCAGAAGGACAATACACCAAATCAGCTGAAAGATGGGTGCCTGGGTCTGCAAACTTCACACAGAAGAAAGCTTCCCAGAAGATGTAGAGACAGACCTTCATCCCAGACCTGCAGAAATATCATGTGCTGTGAAATTTTTTGTGGATGGAAGGAGGGAGATGTACCCATCACTCAATAGAAAGGAACCATTCTGGATCAGGTGCCTATAATCCCTCTCCTTGTCCAATAAAATAAGATGGAATTGATTGTGATTATGGATTGGAACTTCACAGAGATGAAAGAGTTTTGTGTTTTAAAATTCTTTCCAACAAGGTGGCATCATCACAGGTTAGTGATGCCAACCATGCATTACCATAATTGGCAAAGCAGTGGAATGTATGTTTGAGAGTGAGCATGGCACCAAGGAAGAATGGAGGGGGATGGTTCTAATGCTAGCACCTATCATGAGAGCCTGGTTTTATATTACCTGTGAGAAAGATCCTGCCTTATACATGTACCAGCTTCTAGATGACTATAAAGAAGGTGACATCCACATCATGCCAGAGTCCAGTGATTCTCCTCCAGCAGAGAGGGAGCCAGGAGGGGTTGTAGGTGTTCTGATAGGCAAACATGTGGAATATACCAGAGAAAATGGCTCAGAAAGGTCATTCACCAAGTGGAAGCCAAACTTTCTGTATATTTCATCAGGTTTGATGATGATTTCCATATTTATGTCTATGATTCAGTGAAAAGGTCCTAAAAACTGAGGTAAAATTTGCCACATTTGGACATAAACCTGTAATTTGTAGACACATCAAACAATTGCTACTTTTTCACTGTATTGAAAGTTTAAGGGTTGTTGATGACCAGTATAATTGTTGTTTTCTTCTGAAAAAATACAAATTTATGTGGCTGTGACATGCTGTGTATAGGCACTTTCTCAAGAAAAGATTGGCTGTGTTTGGCGGATGAGGCATGAAAAGAAGAAACAGCTGTCACTTAATTCTGTGAAGAAACTATCATTTATCTGAAAATGAAATGGAATTTACTAGGTCTGGTATAAGAGGTGAGGGAATGGGTTGGTGATGGGCTCTAGGGAAAAGGAAAAGAAAGGGTGACTGTTCAATGAAAGGAGAAAAGGGATCAGGAGAGGGAGGCCCTTTGGAAGAGGCATGAGCTGTGAGAGTGAGAACTTGGGGCATGGAGGAAAGCAGAATGAAATGAGCAGAGAGGGCCACAAGGGTGCTTACAGGAGGCCCAGAGCAAGGAGAGAAAGATCCAGTTTGTAGGGATCTTGGAAAAGAGTCTCAGACACAATGAGAGAGTCTGTCTTAGGTATCAGGCCAGAAAGTAAGGGATGTTGAGCAAGGAAAAATTCTAAGAAGAAAGACTGACTGAGGGAATGAGAATTCAGTAAAAAACAAGTGTGGAGAGTGGATCCACAAGGAATGGGCAGGTCCAAGAATCCGCTGGAATCCTAGTTGTATCACACTTACCTCCATTGCTTTGTGCACAAAGTGTGAACTGTCTAAGAAAGCATATGTAGCAAAAGCTCTCTAGAAGGGTATTTTGATATGGATGATTCAGGCAAGTTAAGCAGGGGTCAAGTTTATTCCTTTAAAGGTTTGTTCTTTCAGTGATTTTGTGACACACCTGCAGAGCAGAAGCTTAATTTTCAGCCCAAACTCATTACACAGTGAGCCATAAACTGGGCTGTGGGAGAACACACTATCCAGAAAAATGGAACCTTACCTGGGTACAGTAGCCCCATGTCTGGTCTTCCTCCTACTGGGGCATGAGAGGACTGGGCTTAATGTCTGTGCAGAACATGATGCACACTTGATGATCTATGCTTCTTTTGGTATCTTCCTGAAACCACATTTTTCTCCAGTCAATACTCTATCCAAGGGACATTCTGACACTAGAGCCCCTTTGCCTCTTGATCCCCAGTCTCCAATGCCTGTGAGCACTAACATTTCACTTGTTCCTCCTGGACAGTGTGGATTCCCCACAAACTCATGAGGAGCCATATCAGAAATTCGTACAGTTTTTTTCTCTCCAGGTAGTATAGTCGCCATAAAGGTTGGGCTGGGAAATGTCACTTTGAATAAGTAACTGGCTTGACTGCATGCTCTATGGAGGTGTTGTGGTTAGTGGACAAAAGAGAGGCAACCCAGTAAAGTCCCTCAGAACTATGAAAAATAAAAAAAAAAGAATCAATGAAATTAACTAATTTAAATATAAATTGAGAAATAAGAAATCAAAACATAATAAAATATACTACAATAGATGAAGGTTTGTGTATATGTACCTAGAAATCTTTTGAAAAACTTCCATTTCTAGGGGCCAAGAAGATGGCTCAGTAGAATAAGCACTTCCCTGGCAAGTGCAAGGACCTGAGTTCAATCCCTGGTTCTGAAAAAAAAGTAAGAAAAAGAAATACTTCCATTTCTTTCTATATACTTACAGTAAACTTGTTTTGATAAAGTAGACATAGGGTCAAAAGCCACATAGGAATATGGTTAAAAATGAACACTGAAATTAAACAAATAAAGAAAGAAAGCCTAAGACAAAGTGTATCCACAGACCAGACTTCCCAGCATAAGGTGATGGAGATGCCAAGCAAAAGGATTTAGTAATTAAGATAAATTTCCTCCAGCCAAAAAAGAGAAAATGAGAAAGAATTATTGTCTATTAAGTGACTTGAGCTGAGTTTGATACACTGGCATTGAACATATGCACTCTCTCTCATTTGAATATATTTGGTACAGGATCTCACTATGCAGCTTGGACTCATGGTGATCCTCCTGCTTTCAGCCTCTCCAGTGCTAGGAATAAGGGCATGACATGTGGTGCCAGGGATCAAACTGCAGTCCCTGTGCTTTCCTAAGCTGGTGCTTAGTTCCCTGAGATATCTTGCCAGCCCTGAATGTACCCTCTTGCTTGTAGTATATGATGCTGCCATAAATGAAGTATACACTGCAACCCTGTTCAGAAGGATATATGTAGTTGTAAATACTAGGGCCTATTAAAAGATAGAATGTGCAGAGTAAAACATAGAATAGTTTCAATATACTGTGTTTATTCTATTTAAGCTATATTGTCACTAAGATTTCATATATTACTAGAGTTTTATAGAAATTGTTAATAAAATACCTCAGTATTATTATGCATGAAAACACTATTAATTAATAGGAGCCTCAGGCTTAGGATTTTTTATTCACATACTGAGTGTACATGATTTAGATGTAATAAAGGAATGTTCAATTTTTCCTCAAATGAAATTTAAAAATTGTCAATGAAGTTAAATTTGAAAATGTGATTAAAAAATCTTTTTCTTTAAGTGTAGCTTTTTTCTGTTATCCTTTTTTTGTTTTCTATGAGCTCCTTGCTTTTGCAAATGATCATTTACTGTGGCGTTTAGAAATTAAAGGTCCCAATATGAGAAAAACAAGTTTTATACTTTTCATATTCTTTCAGATCCAAAACCCAGTGGGTAAGTTACTTGAGGATTATCATATACTTCTTTTAAAATACAAATTAATAAATTGATCAGACTTCTTAACCTAAAATCACTCTCAATCTAATAATTATCAAGATGAAACATTTAACATATTGAATTACTTTTACTGAATTTTATTATTATTATTGAATCAAATTATTATAATGAACAATTATTCACTATAATATCTCCAATTCCTTAAGAATCTGGTTAAATTTGTTAATCTGACACATATACGTGAGGTGGATGAGGAAATGAAATCTGTGAGAGAAGTACTCAAGGATCATTTCAAAAAGACTCTTAATACAAAGACTTCAACAAAATCCTTTGATCATATTACTGTGGTAACTAGTGATGGGAAGCTTGCTTTCAACCAGATTAGCCAGATCACCATGAAGTCACCACAGGTGATTTTGGTGTATATGGCCAGATTTCCAGAGTGTACAGCTGCAACTATCAAGGCTATAAGAGAAAGTGGAATTAATCTCAACCCAGAAGTGGAAGGGATGCTGATTCAGGTACCTATTCCTAAAGTAACCAGGGAACACAGGGAGATGCTGGTGAAACCGGCCAAACAGAATACCAACAAAAGCAAAGACTCTTTATGGTAGGTTCATACTGATGCAATGAATAAGCTGAAGAAGTCAAAGGATAAGACTTCAGAGGATACCATTCAACTCACAGGGAAACAGATCAGCCAGATGGCCGATGACACCATGGCAGAACTGGACAGGCATCTGGCAATGAAGACCATACAATCCCTTGGATGAAAGTCCAGCAGGCCCAGTCACACCTCAGAGGCCAGGTTCTGATGGCTCCCATAGGTGGAAAATCAGCCCAGTCTGTTTCCCCCTCCATTCACATGGAAAGCTGGCACAGTGCTGTCAGTCCACAGGAGGTCCAGCCTTCTAGTGGGACACTCAGAATTGTCATTCTCTTTCTCCTTCCCCTCCTTCTCCTATTCTGCTCTGAGCCTTCTAATAAGGAGCCCCTCAGAAAGCATCTGCTTCTGGCAGAAGATCTGCACTCAGGCATTTGCCTTAGCAGCAATATCACCAAGGGATTGGGACCATTGGCAACTTAGCACCACCTGCTTGTCACCTCAGGAATCTCCTCATCAGTCAGTCAGGCCCTGTCCCTGATTTTAAGGTGTTCAGAGTGAGGTCAGCTTTCACCTGGGACTGGACTGCTTGCCAGAGGCTCTTTTTCACCAAATGCTAAAATCTAAATAAATTGGAAAGAATAACAACAACGAAGGTGGAAAGGACAGAGTTGACCTGGATGGAGGATCTCTAAGAACCTGTATATAAAACAACCAAGACTGGTGCTTTTGTCTCTGGGCCACCTTCGCAATGCTGTGCTCTCTGCCTGGACCACTCTCCCACTCCTCACAGGCCTGTCTTTTTCCTCTTGCTGTCACATGCCATGGGACGTCGTCTCCCCACCTCAAACCAGAATCCACTGTCGGCCTTCATAGCTCAATCTCCTGCTTTTACTTGGATCCTGATGATTCTTTTTTGCTAATTATCCTGTATCTTAGCATAATACCCAGAATATGTAGGTATTCCTAAATTTGTGCCATGAATAAATTACATATAATTTATTATTGAGTGTTAAGAGTATTATAGCTACTCTTAAAGAAAAAAGAAAAACTCATATGTTCATCAACTGTCGAGTAAATAAATTGCACATTTTCATACAATATAATGCTGATGTAAATCAAAGTGATATAATTACAATGCTGGGAAGAACACAGATGAGTACAACAAACATAGGTAGTGAAAGGAGACTTTCATAAAAGAATACAAGCAGTGTAAGTCCTTTTATAAAAATTTCAAAGACAACCACAGGTAACCAATGATATTTGAGAACAGGGAGGGTAGAGTTGGGAAGCAAGCATAAGAAAGGCTTCTGGATTCGGTGATAATGCTATATTCTTTAGTGTGGTGGTGGTTACATTGTTCACATGGTGATAATTTGTTGAAATATTTCCAGAAAATTCTATTTTGTTCTTTAAAAAAGATTTTTATATATTTTACTGACTGTATTCTTCCTATTTTCTGGCTTATTAATCCTATTTACCACCCTTGACCTTCACAACTTTCAATAATGTGTTTGTTTTGTCTTTTTAAAAAGAGAATACAAAATGGTGAAAGAAAAAAATAGAAGCAATACATAATTTCACCAAGCAAAATAATAGGAATTCTACAATTGTTGCTGTATTGCATGGTGGCATCTTCAAATTAGTTGTTTAGATTACCAGATTAAAAACATGAAAAATTGGAAAAAAAGAAAAAGTAAAACATTTAAGCATTAACTGTTCCTTTCAATAGGCCAGCAGAAATCAGCATTGAAAAATCCAAGCTATTCTGTATTTATACATAAATATATCTTTTTTCTTTTTTTCTTTTTTTTTTTTTTGTATTTTAGGGGAGGGTCTATAGAGTGTTCAGGGTCTCACTACTAGATTGGATTTGTGGTGATCCACCTTTTTACAGCCTTCCAAGAGGTAGGATTACAGGAATGTGCCACACACCCTGTCTCAATTGCTGTCTCAGCACACCCCTGGGTCAGGTCCAAAGCCAGCACAGCAGGCTTGGGAATCAAACCACTGGCCCCTATGCCTGTTTGTAGGCACTTTAATCTGCTGAACTATTTAGTCGGCTCTCTCTTTTCCTTTTTTACCCTTTTCCTCATCACAGTTTCTCCTTCCCATTGAACAGATTCTTTCCCTTTTGCAGTATCTACTGTACCTTTCAGATTTTATTTACTCTGTAGATCTGATTTACTTCACTTACCAGTATAGTCTTTAGTTGCATCCATTTACCTATAAAAGCCTCAGCGTTTCCTTTTTATAGTTGCATGATACTCCATTGTATAAAATTGCCACATCTTTTTTTATCCATTCCTCATTTGGTTGACATTTGGGTTGTTTAGTTATGAATTAACTATGTACCTTCCAAAATGTGGGTCATTTTTTAAAAATACCTTCCCTTTTGTGTTGCATGTTCAATCTACAAGAGGCAATAAACTTTTCTTGGAATTATTTAGAATATTTTCACTTCTCTGGCTTTGTTCGTTTTTTCCCTGTAACAACAGATAGCCTCCAGTGTGGCTCCAACTATTATTCAAATTTCCTCTCAAATGCCATTTCTCTTTCAAATTTAAAAAAAAATATTTAGTGTGAATTTACACTTCATAGGCAATAAGAATACATTCAGCATGGAGAGTTGGTATGTAGATATCTTAATGTTCTTTTACATCCTTTCCCTCCATGCCCTTTCCCTCCCTCCATTTCTGGATTCCCTTACATTTTACGAAAGACCTATCTCCTTTCCTACTGTCTATCTTTTACTTGGTGCTTTAATTCATTTATACTTTTAGTTTCTCATAAAGGAGAAACCATTCAATATTTCACTTTCTCATTTCAACTCTATCTTTTTTCTCTGAATTTTTGTTGCCTATCTTGCCTTTAATCATTGTTAAGGTTTGTGCCTCGGTGTCCCCCCAAAGCCTCATGTAGTCATGGGGCAGCTTCTAGAGTTTTTGATTATTTCATGATCCAAAACCGGGATTCTGGGTATGAGTGCTACACCCTGTCTGGGGCAGATACTCTGGATACAAATGTGAGGAGGGGAGAGAAGCTTGCCAGCTCCCACAGCTGTAGTTTCTCCCTTTGCACTTTGCTGTTTTCCACTGCCATGAATGGCTGCTCTCTGTCATGTGCCACTCTGCCTTGAAGCTGGCTGAGCATGGACTGAAACCTCCACTATGTGCTAAATGAACACAGTTAATTTTGGGTGTTGGATATTTTGTCCTAGCAACAAGGAAAAAGTAACTAAGGCAATCATTGTATTTTTTTTTTCATGATACTAATTTCAGTATCAGCCCTGTTCTATTGTCCATTCAAACCCAATTAAGGGAAAAAGAATGGAACGCTAACGTGAGGTATTAAAAGTATCAATTTGGGACATAAACTGATTTTTAATAAACTTTTCTTGAAATTGTTCAGAATCTTTTCAGAAATTTTAAAGTACACAACAGAAAAGAAAAAGTTAGTATACTAAATCTGTGTGCAAGTTCACTGAGCCTCTACAAGGTCAAAATTTTAATTCAGTTCAATTTTGCTCACCTTACTAATTGAGTGATCATCAGAAAGTTAGATGAAATGAACTATTTTTTGTAAGATAAATAGAAAATATGAAGAAACAATTTCATATATGGACATAATTGTAACATTGCTTTAGTTACATACTTGAATTTTCACTTGGCTTGCTTTTAACTTTAATGTTACTGTATTAGCAGTTTGCTAACAAAAGTTTCCAGTATTTTTTATACACAATATTACAAAGCTCTCACCAAGTTTCATTACATGATTATCACATGAAGAGAGTTGCTGCCTGTAGCTTTCCTGTGTCTCCTCTCTGCCTTGCCTCTCCTTTACACCCCTATTCCATACTTCTTTATGGCAAGTCTCTTGTAGGGTGTCTTTTTAGAGCATTAGATTTTGAGAAATGGGGCTGGTCAAATAGTTCAACAGATTAAAGTGACTGCAAGCAGTTGCAAGGGTCAGGGGTTCAATCCCCAGGCCTGCCGTGCTGGGCCAGCTCCCAGGGAGTGCTGAGACAGCAATTGAGACTGGGAATGGTGGCATGTGCTGGGAGTGCCAGCGTTTGGGAGGCTGTAAACAGACAGATCACTACAAGTCCGATCTAGCAGTAAGAGCCTGAACACCATGTAGACTCTCCCCCCCCCCAAAAAAAAAAAAAAAAAAAAAGATTTTGAGAAACAAAATACTCAGTGAATCTATAAAATGTTGAGTAATGGAAAGTCAGAATAATAGTAAATTTTCCACTCCCATCCTTTGAGAGAGAGAGAGAGAGAGAGAGAGAGAGAGAGAGAGAGAGAGAGAAGAGAGAGAGCATACAATGAACAGCAAGTATAATATTTCAGAAGAAGGTCATTTCCTATTATTCTATTCCAATAAATTTATTTAAAAGATCTATAAATGATAATTTTGCTTTTGTAACATATTGATGACACCTTCCAGTGATGACAAGCAAGTTAAGTCCATTCTACTTTAGCAGTGAGTTTAGAAAATATGAGTGGATAGAGAATGTTGCATTTTTTGTGGGCTTCCTTAAGTAGCTTAACATTTTAAAATATACACATATAAAATACATATTTATGAGCATTTTATCCGTTTATATATTTAAGAATTGTTAATCATGGGAAGCAGATAAAATTTTGATAAATTAAAGATTTAAAGTCTTAGTTTTTCTAAGAATAAAAAGAAAATTAAATATTCTAAGATTGAAAAGAAAATAAAAGCAAATGTAGGTCAGTCATCCTTCATTATATCCATTACTGAAGAAATACAGTAAAATATTCACTTTTTTACTGCAAGAGCTTTTCTGTTAAGATGACAACAGTCACCCCTCACTCCAGTACAAACTGTGTAAGACAAATAAGTCAACAGCAAGTGACCTAACAAGCTTCTTGGGGTCATCCCTGGGCTCAGCTGTAAATGATTACTTTCTTTTAGAATACTGGAGTTCATCCTGTAGAAGTTTGTGGCACAAGTATGAAGAGAATAAAGAGGTAGATAAACAGGATTGTATTTTCTGTGGGTCTGTATGAAGTCTGGCAGAGTGATGGTCTGTGAAAATGTTAAATGACAGTGGATGTTGGGTCGGCACAGAAACACACATAAGTAACTATAGCCCTGAGCCTTCCTTCCTTGCTTCACATGTTAATACGCAATTCACATGAAGTTTGTCATTGTGAAGGCTTTTAGGCACAACATATTTCTTTTTCATTTCAAATTATTTCCATTTCCTGCCGAACCTTGCTGAGGAACATGACATTTTGTGCTACCTAGCCAGCAACTCGTTCACACATTTCATTTTGTCCACACTGATTCAGCACCACTTGCCGTTCCTACTGACAGAGTTATTATTCTGGCTTGCAGTTAAATTGAATATTAGAGACTGCTTCCTTCCATCTGCAGTAAAGCAAAGTTTTGCCAAATCATTTTAAGGGTAAAATGCAGATCATAAAGAAGGACCACAAATATTAAGGCAATATTTATTCCAAGGTAGTGAGTTATTGTCTCAATGTTGTGCAAAAGCAAGACAGGCAATTGGAGATGAAAACTAGCCCATGTTTAGTAGACATTTTTTGTCAAAAAGGATCTATGAAAACATTAGACATAATCACTTTGCATTTAACACATCTTAGCGTCAGCTTATCCTTGCAGTGTGTTATTCCAATGTTTATGTACTGGACTGCATGCTAATTAAGTGAAAATGGAATGCTTTGTGGTCTTTAATGAAAAATACAAATATCATTTTGAATACCAGGAGGATTGTGATTCCAACCTGGATTGCATAGTGAGTTTGAGGCCAGCCTGAACTGTACAGAACTGCTTCGAAAAGACCAAAACAAAATTGGACATAAAATCTTTGTATTTTAATTTCCCACTAAAAGGCATAGGTATGCTTTAACTGTAGATTTATATTAAATGTACAGTTTCTCCTTAATCTTTTTATATGAAGAGTTTTTATCACACATTTCTTTAATTATAATTGCAATATAATGCATCTTGATTTTTTTGCATCAGGATTTCATGATTATTTTGATTTCTAGCCTCACTTATCTAGTTAAGTAAGACCAATATGTCTTTCTTAATACTCATTCTCATCCTCACTGATATTCCATCTTTCTGTCAGCCTTAACATGTTTTTAAAATGCATTGTCAGCAGCAACTTACTAGGTAATCTAACCATTTAATCACTATCATCCAAATTCTACTATATTTTATGGCTCTGAGTGCAGCCAGTAGAGTCAGTGTATTACATGTAAATTTTATTGTAATAATCCCTATTATTTAGTAAATATGTGCTGCATCTCCTTTCAAGAATTCATAACATTTTAAGCAAGTGTCATCATTAGAAAGTCTATAAATAAGTAATAACGGTAATATTTTTGTAAGATTATAGAGAACATTTTAAAATCTTTTCAAATAGTGGCAACATGCTGTCACTTACAAAATGAGAATATTCAATCATCTACCACATCTTTCTGAAAAGAAACACTTATTCAAAAAGATTAGGACTACAGTGTCTCTTGTATTGCATTAGTTTGGCCACTGGATATCCATCCAGAAAATAAAGAAATGTCAGTAGTGGATTCTCATTGGCTAGAATCTATGTGGAACTCTGAAGGTCTTACAAGGGAGCTATTAAACCTCCAAATCTGAGGACATAGTAAGAGCTTGACAGAATTGGACAAATAAACAGCAAGCCTTATTGTGTTCATACCTGTTAGGTTAATGAGCTGACAGATGATACAGCATCAGGCAGCACTTTTAGTAAAGACAAAATAGTTCAGCATCCAGGATCATTTTATTTCAACAGGGCTGAATAACAACATCTTGATTTTTTTTTAACATCTTGATTTTATCATTCTTTCCTCCTGTATTTTTTTAAGATTGATGTATTCATAAGTAATATAAGTTAAAATAAGATTCCACCTTACTAGTATTAACTGCTATTCAGCAATGCAATTAACTGAAGTACTACTTGATAAGACTATGGGAGAGAACAGAAGGAGTTAATATTTTTGGCACTCTTTACCTTTTAAACAAAAAGAAAACTTTCAGAGGAAGGCAATTCCAGGACCTCAAAGTTGAAAGTTGAAGAGACGCACCTTTTATTCTGCACAGACAGCTTCTGGTGCAAAAAGTGAAACAATTTATGAAGTCAAACCATTTACCAGGCTAACCAGATTTTCTATAATATGGTGATATACAAGAAAAAAAATTGGCCATTTAAAAATATAATAAAGTTAACCCAGAGGTATCCTAGCTCATCTGTGCAAATGATGGTAAAAAGGGAGAAAGTGGATGCAAAGCTATATAATATGAAAGGTTCACACAATTCAGAAGGAAATTCTCTTTCCCAACAGAGTGTTGAGGTAGTTGGCATTCTGCAGTTTGCTTTCATCCCTAGTCATCATTTCTTCACTCTATGTAACCAATTTATAACACTTCCAATATTTTGGCTTATACTGTAATGCAAAAAAAAGCTACAAAAATAACAAGCATCTTAATAGTTTATTATCCAATTAAACTACTATCTTATTTCAGACATACTTTGAAAGTTCTGCTCTGGTTTTAGAAGATATTCCTGTTGAAGTGAAAAATGAATCAAAAATTTAGCTATAAAGAGGGAATTATTCAAAGTTTTATACCAAGTACATGCGATTACATTTTATAATTCATTGATTAATAATTATTGTATCACTATTGGACTAATTTTGTATCAAATGTTATCTTTTCTTTTTTTGTGTGTATTTTAGGGAAGGGTCTATAGGGTGTTCAGGGTCTCACTACAGACCAGACTCATAGTGATCCACTTATTCACAGTCTCCCAAGAGCCAGGATTACAGGCACGCGCCACCTCACCCAGTCTCAATTGCCCTCTCAGCGTGCCCTGGGGCAGGGCCAGGGGATCGAAACCCTCGCTCCTGAGCCTGCGTGCAGGCACTTTAATCCACTGAGCTATTTGGCTGGCCCTCAAATGTTATTTATGAGGCCAGTAAACACAGAGAATGGAAAATATGGAAACTGTTACCTTGAAGAGAAAACAAAGGTTAATATAAGTAGTATGAACAGGCAAGGGAGACTTTGTTTCTAAATCTCTGTTTCCAGATGTTGCAGGTTATATTTCCCTCTCATAGCTAATATGTATCAGGGTATTAAAACCTCCATTTCTCTCTTGATGTCTGTATTAGGATACTATAAGCTCCGAAATTAAATTTTGTTGAGCCTAGAACTCCCCAAATTTATCTGGCCATAGAAAGCTTTCTTCTTGCCACACACTTATTAACACATTTGACTGTGTGTTTCACATACTTCAAGACAGTGTGCACACTGTCCTTTCTGAAAAGCAGTACCAAAAAGGATGGCCAGAGAACAAGGGAAGCAGAGCAGGTGGCTCGCTGAGAACCTGCTGCCACCTGTCATGGCCTGGAATGCAGCGCTTGGTGTGTGAAGAAGAGTGATGCGAAGGGCGATCCCATCCAAACAGAACGAGAAGCAGATATTTGTTCAAGTTTCGCTGTTTCGATGCTCCCTTTCATTCTGATGGAGAAATGCAATGTCTACAGAGGAGAGCTGGTAGTAAAGGTTTGAATAGCTGTAGCAGAATTTGTTTAGTAGAATTTAGAAGCGGTGGCTTGTTTGTGTATCTGTTCTAATTTTGGCCTTTATTTATTAATAACAAAGACAAAACAAAACTTAGCATTAGGAGATCTATCATCTAAACTATGTAAGATAAGTAAGAATATTTAGGACTCCATTTACACTCATGTGCTGTTGCCTACTGGGAGAGAAAAGCTGTATGAATAGATAAGGAGCTTCAGCATCAGTCTGTCATGGGTTCAAATTCTGGTTCATAGCATACTAAAATGCTTAATTCCTCCAATATTATCTTAAGTGTAGTTGGTACTCTGTGCTTTGCCTAGCAGTGCCTTTTGTTACTATTTTCTTGTCCCCAGCTAAAAACATTTTAATGCTAGTATTATGCTGAATGTTTTGTGCACATTTAAATCTTGCAATGACCTTATAAAATAGGTTTGTTACTATCTCCATTTTAGAGGAAGTAACTTATACCTAGAGAAATATGCCCTGGTCCATAGACAGAAAGTGATGAATTTGGAATTTAATGTGAGTCTGTGTGCACTCTTAAACACTGTTATTCTCTCTGGATATGCAAATATAGGAGAGGACTGATTAAATATGAATTACCTGCATGTTTTCAATGCATCCTATTTTTAGTACTAACACATAACAGATAATCTGGATCCTGAATGTTGTAAATTTCCAGTTGCCTCCTCTGGAGATTCAGTCCCTACCACAGATCTATGTACTCATAGGCTTTTCCCCAGCCCAAACCTATGGAAATTACTACAGCAAAAATAAAATTGTGTTTGACTCTTCAGTCTCTATCTCCCAAAAGTAGAGATCAGATCTCTTCTTCTGACTTACTTAGAGAGAGAACCCACAGTGTATGTATTTTTGAGTTTAGTAATGATACTATTTGTTTCCTGATGTTATCCTTTCCCTACCCTTTATGCAAATGGGCTGGGCTTAAACATTGTAACTGCCCACATCTTCTGTCTCCTTTGCTAGTACCTGGCTGATTCTCAGGGTGTGATACCAAGTTCAGCTCACTATAGAAGCCCTTTGCTGTGATGGTTTCTCTCTTAAAGTTACTATGTCTTATTTCTCACCTATAACTGATACTGACATGCCTGTCTATTTCTGAATCCCAGTGGTGAATAAAAGGTAGTCAAAAGATAGTCCCACATGGGATACTTCAAGTTCAATGCAAAGACTAATTTTCAAATTGATATTTGTATAGAGATATGCCAAGTAATATGGTAAATGCAAGTAAATCTTAGGGTTTTTTGTTTTGTTTTGTTTTGTTTTGTTTTGCTGAACTGGGGATTGAGCCCAGGCCCTTGTGCTTGCCAGGGAAGTGTTTATTCTCCTGAGCCATCTCCCCGCCCCCTAAATCTTAGTTCTTAGCATGCCAGGACTCCAGTAGATACACATGCTAAGAATTTGATAATGAAGTGGTGGAATTGGCTTATACTGGCTCAGAAAATTATTGAGTTTTCCCAAATTTTCAAGCCACTTGTTAAACCAGTGATAGCTTGAAATCAGTAGTGATGGGAGTACACATTCCGTGAAAACCAGCAAACATTATAAATCTGAGCTTCCCCCATGAACTTGGTCACAGCCTGGGAGAACTAGATGAGCATTTCACAGTGCATCACTGTGCTTCTATCTTGTGGTGTTTTTTTCTTTTCTTTCTTTCTTTATTTTTTGATTACTAGTGGCATTGTGAGGTGGGAATCACTCAAGGCTTTTACAAAAGATGTTGAAGTAGGACAAATAACAAAAGGCTCCATAATTCAAAAATTCCAGTGAAATTTCTGAGGAACACACATTCTCTGTCTTGTCATTACAGGGTAGTAGTGCAAGTGAATGTTTTCTTATCCATTTTACATGTCACTTGGCAAAAATGTCTGAAAACAGTGGTATCATTTTATTTTTGCTACAGTGATTTCAATGGCTAAAACTTATAAACCTATTTCCTTTGTAAAAATTAATGTAATGTTAGAGAATTTAAAAGCTCTCGAGGTCTTGTTTCAGGTTTGTTGTATTTTAGCTCTAGAGCAGTGGCTCTCAACCTGACCACATATTAAATGACCAGGAGGGCTTTAAGAGTGCTCCATGGCCGGGAGCCTTTCCCCAGATCAATCTTATCTGGTTTTTGAGGTAGATCTTAGGTATACTTTAGATCTCAAGTGCCCTTGAAAGGCTCATGTGTTGAAGACTTAGTCTCCAGTCCACGATGGTGTTTCAAGGTGGTGGAAACTTTAAGTGAAGCCTTAGCTGCAGGAAGCAAAGCTTGGGACTAAAATTTTAAGGGAAGTGGGAGGTTAGCCAAAGGAGTTTTGACTTGTTGCCATAATACTGAACTTTCTTTTAAGAACAAATATAAAACCCTTTCAGAAAAGTTTTCAGTGCACAAGTTGCCTGTGAAGTAATTGAGTAAATTAAAAATGTACTAAATTCAATTTGCGTTTCTAGCTAGGCTTGGTACACATGTACAATTTCAAAACTCTGAGCGGCTGAGGCAGGAGGGCAAGAAGTTTAAATACAACCCAGGCAACTGAGTGATTTACACAACTATCTCAAAAGAAAAATATTTCTTAAAAGGACTAGGCATGTAGCTTAGCACAAAGGCCCTGAGTTCATCCTTAGTACTGCAAAACAAAATGAAACAAAACACCAGAAACAAACACACAAAAAATTCTGTGTTCGTTGCCTTTGTTTCTCAGCTACTTATTAATCATGAATTTTTAAAGTTTGATATGATGATGTAGTCATTGAGATTATAGTCTGAAGATGATAAATTAATCACATAAAATTATTTTTGAAGAAAAGAATCAAGATGCAATTAAATGAAGGATTTTGTGATGAAAGTCTCTAGTGTGTTATCTAGATGAACACAGCTGCAATCACAAATGGTCTTCTGAGAGAAGAGCACAATAGAGAAGAAGATGTGAGGGTTGAAACGAAGCAGGACACGACCACAAGCCAAGGCATGTGAGCAGCCTCTGGAAGCTGAGAAAGGCAAGAAGCCAATTTTCTGCTCAAGCCTCCTGATGGAACACAGTCTGGCCAGCACTGGGATTTTAGCCCACTGTGCCCATTTCAGATATGTGACCACCAGAACTGTAATTTCGCATTGTTCTAAGCTTTATGGTGATTTGTACTGCACTTTTAGGAAATTTTTAAAAAAATATTATGTTTCCATCCTTCAAATATGGTGGAAAAGAACCAATTCACAGATATTAATAACATCTAAGGGTAATGCAGTCCTATAAGTAAAAAAAAAAAAAAGAATGAAAGAAACAAAAGAATCAAGAAATAAGAATGATAATAGAAAGCTGTCCAGATGACAAATGCTGATGTAAAAATTAGATTTGCCAATTAATCATATTTATTAGAAAAACTATATACAAATTTATACACATTTCATTCATTATAAAGGCATTCTGATTTTGTTTTGTTTTGGATTTCTTTGTATTTTAGGTCAGGGTCTACAGGGTCTACATGTCTTACTATATAAATTGGACTCATAGTGATCCACCTGTGTTTAGCCTCCCAAACACTAGGATTACAGATGTGTGCCACCACACCAAGTCTTAGTTGCCATCTCAGCACACCCTGGGGTCAGGGCCAGAAAGACACTCCGGGGATCAAACCCTAATCCTTGCACCTACCTAAGCAGGTGGTTTAGTCTGCTTAACTGTCTAGCTAGCCCCAAAAATCTTAAACAATTACCTGAAATTTGTTTATATAAGATCTTGATAATTCTGTGTTCGGAAATAGGTTGAACTTTCATTTGATGAACTTTCTCTTAAACTGACCCATTTCCATCTTCCCTGTGTATGGGAGAAAACTACTTAATTGGCAAAAAGATTTTCACAATAATATTTAATTGGAAAAGCAAATGTACTTTAGTGTAATTATCACATTTATGTCATGACTACTAAAAGGGTTAAAGTCAACTTAGTTTTATACATTATAACATTAAGTGGATTTCTTTCTTCTTTCTTTCTTTCTTTCTTTCTTTCTTTCTTTCTTTCTTTCTTTCTTTCTTTCTTTCTTTCTTTCTTTTTTTGTGGTACTGGGGATTGAACTCAGGACACTACTCTTGCCAGACAGGCACTTATTCTACTGAGCTATCTCCCTGGCCCTACATTGAGTGGATTTCTATTAAGAAATTACAAAGAAAATCACAATAAAATTCTAGGTGTCAAAAGAATATTTGTAGAAATATCTGTAGAAAGTGGGTTAAACATATTTTTAAGTCTTATAGAACATATTTTAAAATTTCCTCATGAGGAACAGGAATAAACCTAAGCAATGTGTGTTGAAACTGATGGCAGTGCTAGCTTGAATATTTATTGATTTCTTCCAGAATTAATCTTGACTAGGAATACTTATGAATTTTCTCTTATGAAATTATTTAATAAAGATAACAGTTGTCTGGAAATTGTGTAGCTGAGTTTCACTATTTTAGAGGAATAAAAAAAATCCACATTCTGAGTAATGATGTAGAAGACAAAAGGTTTTCTTGGAAAGTTCTGATTCTGTTTACAAGACAGCATAAGAACACACTTGGTGGGGCCAGGGAGGTGGCTCAGTGGAATAAGTGCTTCCCTGGCAAGCGCAAGGGCCTGAGTTCAATCCCCGATTCCAAAAAAAAAAAAAAAAAAAAACCTGAAAAACTTTAAATAAACATTCTGATTAAAATATAACATATACACAAATAGTGAATAAATCAAGTATGTGTTTTGGTAAAATTTTATGTAACATGTACACATTTGTAGCCACTAATCAGATTAAGACACAGAATATTACCACTATCCTAAGAAATATCATTTATCCATAAAATATAAGTGCTGTTTTGTCCTCTGGCATTGGTGTATTAGTTTTCCCACTGCAGGACACTGTATCTGATATCCACAACTTAAAGAAGGCAAGGTTAGTTTGGCTTGCATTTAGTTGGTCAAAGGGCAGAATTGGCCCCTTGTCAAATTCATACTCAAAGATATGTCCTTAAACCATACTTAATCTCCACATAAAGAAAATAGCAAGTTAAGAATTCTGTCCAGGGCCTGAGGAGGTAAGTCAGTGCCTTAACACCTACCTGGCAAGTACAAGGTCCTGAGTTCAATCCCTTCTTAAAAAAAAAAAAAACAAAAACAATCTGCCCAACACAATTATCACATGCCAAGTACAGTAGGGAATGCAGTAATTCCTTCACTAAATTCCTAATCATTTAACGTTTTTCAAAAGCCCAAGCTTCTTCTGAGACTCAAGACAAACACATAGCTGTGAACCTCTGTGAAAATAAAAAACAAGTTACACAACCCCAGGTAAAGTAGTACAGGGTAAATATTTACATTTCAAAGGGAGGAATAGAGAAAGAGAAAAAGAATCAGACCAAAGCAAGAAAAAAATTCTAAAATCAGGAGGGCAAACATCAGGCCTGGCAGTCCATACCTGGTGTCCATATCTGGCACATGATAGTCAAATGTGAGGCCCAAAGGGCTTGGGTGGACCCATCTCTAGCTTTGATGGCTTGCAGTGCAGAGAGCCTCTCCCTCAGGCTGGCTGCACTCACAGCCTGATGCTTTTTTGCTAAATGATCCATGTTCGTGGCACCTTTGACTTCCTGGGGTCTCCAGTACACCTTGGGTTTGTTCCCACAGATTCATACACTGCTACCTCAGGATCTCCTTGCCTGGCGTCCCAGACCTTCTGCTGAAATCTAAGTGGAAGCTTTTCTGGCCCCATAGCTCTTACATTCTGCATAGCAGTTCCATCAGCAGCACATGGGCCACATCCAAATGTACTTTCAGTGGGACCATGGTTGCTGTGGACTCCAGGGGTCTGCATGGCTGAGCAGACTAAAATGAATTTCAGAGAACCAATTCATTATAGAGCCTTTCTTGGACAGTACATCCAGGTACAATTCTCAAATGAAAGGTTGACACTTTTGCTCCCTTGAGCCTGAGATGGGTGGTGGCTTGCTGACTTCTGAGATTCTCTCTCTGAAGACATCTTTCTTATTATCCCTATAGAAAGTATAGTGCTACTTGGCTCATAAACTAAATTTATTCCATGAATCTGTGCAAGATGGCCACACTTGTGTTCATGTGAGGAGGAAGGTAGCTGCTGTGCTGTTCCTCACCCAGTGTGGAGCTAGTGAATGGAAGCAGACTTTTGCCAAACATTTTTGTCTGTGAATTTAGGTATTACTGTATTTGGTTTCTTATTGCTAATCAATAACAACTGTCTCTTCAGCACTCATATCTCTTTTTCTTCCACTTATATATGGTTTTCTTCTGAACAAAACTGAAACTTTTCAAATACTTTTGTTTTCCTTTTTGACCCTACAAAAGTGGGTAAAAGCAATTACTAGTAAAAGGCCACAGCCTGAATATCATGCCATCTTGAAGTTTCCTTTGACATGTTAATTAACTCACTGGCTTTACTAATGACCCCCTCAAAGTCTCAGGACATACATAAAATATAGGTAGCACACTGTAACACACATGGATGCTTTTCCTAGTTCTAATGGAGTACTTGTTTGCAAAAGAAACTTTTTGAGCCACATCTTAACTGTCCCACACTCCTATTAACATTCTGTCTTTTCTGTTCCTATAAGAATTACGGATCAGACCCTGCTTATATCATTCTAGGGCTTCATTTGCAGATATTTCCAAATTTCTGCCACAAACTATTACCAAAGTCTTCTAAAGCACATGGTCAGACAGAGTCACAGCAATGACCCTGAATTCTGGCACCAGTTAAGACATGAAGGAGTAAAACTGCTCAGTCCATGGTGGCTGGGACAGACCAAGTGAACAGAACCCAAAAGATGTGAGCAAGGGACTATGTTTTCAGTATCCAGAACCATGTTGGCATAATCCACTTAGACATACCTTGGAGCAGAATTTACTAATCTGGTAGACATTCCTTAAGCTAGTGAAGTTGACACATCAGGATTAACAGTGACAAGCAGAAACCTGATTTGCCTATTTACCACCTTTATTTAATAGAAATCATACTGCACATAGTTGCATGTAGTTGTGTTTGTTTTGCTCAATATCTTGTATAAAAGATTTATCCAAAGTGATACATTTAGTCATTTGTTCCTTTTTAAAACCACATGCTACTTTTCTGGAAGCAGGGAGCTCAGATTTATTAATTCCTTCTATTTATAGAGCTCTGTATTATTTCCAGTTTCTTGCTGTAGTACTTAATGTTACTGTGAAGATCCTAATATTTGTCATTTGGTGCCAATTTACACATAGATTGACTATGTGCCTAGAACTGGAACACTCAATCATAAAACAGGTATATATTCCCTGTTTTAGCTGCCAACATTTTTTAAGAGAATTTGTTCTAATTTATACTCACACTAACCACATGTGTTAGAATTTCAGCAATAGTGTTAGGAGAAAATTTTTATGTGAGTGGTCAGATTCAGCGCTAGTGCTTTATCAAATTAAATATGAAGTAATGAATATAAATAAATGAGGCTCAAAATATAGATTTGAGACACATACCTCTCTATAAGTGACAAATAGACAAGGTAAGATATCTGAGAATAGTACTTTAGGAAACAGATTTAGGGGGAAAATTGAAGAAAAGCAGAGTAGACATAAATTTCAGTTTGATCAGGGAAATTTTAGTGCTAAAATGTAATATAATGTGAATCACTTAGTTGAAAAAATCAGTTTGATTATGACATAAATTAAAGACTCTGAAGTGAAGGAATAAGATAGATTTAAAAATCAAATCAAAGGTTCTATTTGGCATTAAGAGATATGTTTGAAAATGTGAAAAAGTCAGACATCTTGTTGCAATATTAAAGAGTAAAAAGGAAGAAAAAATTTGATGTCAATCCAGGAAGTCTGAGAAGCAGAAAAGATGAAGAGAAGGCCCTAGATAGCTTATTCTGTTGAAATGAAAAATGCTTTAAGGGAAATTACAGAAAATGAACTTTAGGAACTACAATTAGCCAAGATTAGAGAGGACTGATTGGTCAACCAGTATGTCTATGTGTTGTCCTTTGGGCCCAGGAAGTCTCTGGTGTGGTGGAGTGGAAGACTATATTATTCTCTGGAGAGTGTAGTAATTTCCTTTCCCCTGCTGTGAAGATACATCAATAAAATATTTCTGGAAGAATTTAAGTACTGCTAATGTGTTTGAAATTCAATGAAACTGTTGGTTTGTTAATAACGAGGCAAATAGATGATTCAAATCTTTCCAGTGTCTCTTTCTCCAGGAGCCGAATTTTCTAGTGTTCATCTTCACACCCTATTGTTTTCAGTCAAAATTTGTCAGCAGCAGTGCCACAGGGGAATTCTTCCTCACGATGGTCTGATCTGTGCAGTGCAAGGTGCTTGCCAGTAGAATCTTTAGCCTCTACTCACTAGATGCCAGGAACTCTCCATTTCCTTCCATCCTGACAAACAAGGGCTGCCTTTTAGGGTCCCTGGATTGACATTTGTTGCTTATTAAGGGAGAGTTGTGCTTGTAAGATGCAGTCTCTTTGAGAAAAGAAAGTTGAGTTTATTTAGCATTTGGGAAAGTGTCTAAACATAAATTAGCCCTTAATGTAGCTGCACTATTAGTATCATGTATTATTGTTTTTGTTTGTTTGTTTGCTTGCTTTTAAGGCATAGTTATGAAGGCAAATTGAGTTGATAGATTAGGGTTTGTTTGAAACTGGACCTGGTGGGCCACTTGTTTTTATAGCCAAAGAAAAATCAATCTTTTTACTGAGGATTGAATTCAGGCCCTTGTGCTTTCCAGGCAAGCATTTATTCTACTGAGCCATCTCCCCAAGTGCTTGCCTGGGAAGCACAAGGGCCTGAGTGCAATTCCTGGTTCTACCAAAAAAAAAAAAAAGAAAAAAAGAAAAAAAGAAAAATCAATAATTTCCAACTAATATATAAAAAGAAATATTCAACAGAATTGTGCCCGAAAGTGTATGAAGACATTTCAAAGGACAGAATGAATATTTCACTTCATAGTTCACTGGGTTCTAAAAACATATCCATGGAGATCAATTACAAAGGCCTTTCCAAATTTTTCAGAGTTTTATATTTTGGATAAGACAGTTTCATATTAATGGTATTATTAAGCTCTTTGTTAGGTTACTCCATAAAGATATAAAACACTCGATCATTTATAATGAATATTTAAGATCAGGCTATATTAATTCTCTACTCTGAATGTGAAATCCTGTGTATTCTAATACAAGCCAGGGTTATATAAGGCAAGTCTATTAAATAGAATGAATTTCCCTATTTTGTTTTTCTTCTTACTGCTCTTTTTGATATTGACTATTTTACATGTTTAGTGTATCTTCCGAATGGAAAAAATGTTCTGTTCTTCTCGCAGCTCTGACTTATCTTTTTGAGTTGAACAACAACATATTTTAATAAGGACTTTTTTGTGTTTTAGGGCAAGGATTTCTCACAGTACAGATAGAAGGCAGAAGAATATAAACTCTCTTTTGAGTGATGTGAGGTGATTAGATACAACTTTTAGAACAGATTTTCCTTTTTAAAAAAGTAATTAGAGCTTCTTCCTTTGACTAACATTTCTTTGAATGTGATCTTTGGACCAGAAGTATCCATCTCCCTGGAAGCACACTACAAATGTGCATTCTTAGGCAGCTCAACCCTAACACCACACTCCAGAAACTTCACATCCAGATGATTCTGATACATGCTAAAATTTGGTAACTATTGCCTAAGAATGCAGAGAAGCCATTGGTGTTTGTCATTTCCTTCACTTTTTTTTTTGACTACTTTATTAATAATTCTAACACTGGAAAATAAAGTAAAATACTAGACTTTTTTCTTTCCTTAACTTACCCTGCACATGCAGTGATGCTTTTCTGCACACAGATAATTGTCAATTATTTGGGTGATTTTACTTGGTTGGTGAATTTCTAGTTTGGCAGCAGGCAGTTCTTGCCAGCATCTTTGCTGGTAAACTTTTGTGAGAAATGAAATGAAGATCTTTTTCTTCACCATGAGCTTCCCTGGGCTGACCACTGCAAACCAGGGACACAGTCTCACCCAAGCTCTACACAGTTTAGGGCCCTTGATTGTATTTACATTATTTGTTTTCTGTTCTTGCAGTGTCATTGGTGAAGGGATGGGGATTTGATTTAGATTATTTCACAATACCATACTTTGAACTATTCCTTCATATTTCTATTCCTATTCATAGCTCTAGAAAGCTTTGTATTGTCCTAACAACTTCACTCATTTAATACTTCACCAGCAGCATGAACTCTCTTGTCTGCTTGAAAAAAAAACAAGACTTATGAGGTCAATTAAGGTAATGCCAAAGGGTGAGTACTGCACAGGTGAAAAGGGTGTGTGAGCAGATGCTAGGAACAAGTCAGCAGCACTCACATGGGTCCTCCTGGCTGGCAAGGCCTCCATATGGTCAGGGTGACCATAGGACTGGGAGAAATGAACTCCCAGTGGGAGATTTTAGTGGTCCAGCTGAGAGGGATTAACAAAATCCTAGAAAAATCAGGTCCAAGCCAAGTCCTCCCATTCCCATTCCTTAGACTTCCCACTTTCACTATTTCTACTTTTGTCTGGTTAAAGCATGTTGTACTTCATAACTTACAAATTCATTAAATTTCTTAGGTTGTGACTTTATTAGTCAGCTCTGCTTCTATGACAAAATACTACAGAATGAGTGGCCTGGACTACAGATTCAAAGGCTGGCAAGTCTAAAATCAAGGTCCAGACTAATTTGCTTTCCTGGTGGGAGCTTTCTCTTTGGATCAGAGACCATCATTTAGTTGTACCTTTCCCTGGAGTATGAGGTAGAGGACAAGTAAAAGCAAGAAAAGAGTTCTCTTTTGTCTTGCATATGAATGCACAAGTGCTTCCATGAGGTCCCCACATGTATGACTTGTAAAATCTCATCACCTCTCAAAGGATTCATCACGTTGGCAATACAGACTGAATGGATGAGTGGGGTGGTGTGTGCAATAGAGTTCACAGCAATCATTTTGACAAAATACAATACATACTTTTAAAAGTTTCACCAGCTTTCTCAATGCTGAAAACAGAATAATTAGTTGAACTTGATGGTTGATATCTCTGCTCTGTGTAACAGAGACCTTAGATTCTTAAACTTGTAGATAAACTTTAGTATAGGTTTGCTGTAAGTTTTAGTACAAGTAAGCTTTAGTATAAGTTTGGCCCCATTATCTCTTAAAGTTTGGGTTGTACTAATTATTTACTTGTCTTTTAATTCATTGGTTAGTCTTTGGAGGTGGAAAACAAGGTTAGATATATGCAATACACACCCAAGGCAGCTTTGCCCAGCAGGCAAGGGATTGCAGCACAGCTCTTTGAAGGTTTGCTTGCAAGTCTGAAATTCAAAGTAGATTGCCTGAGGGTACTGTTTTAATCTGAAGTAATTCTCCTTCCTTTATCTTATTCTTTCAGAATCTAGCTACCCAGGTAGAGCATTCACTAGCTAGAAAAAAATCTAAATTAAAGAACATGTACTGAATAAACCTGTGTGACAGATTAACCCCACTATTGCAGAAGCAAGTTGGAATTACTTTTCAGAAAACCCAGTTAAAAATCTTCATTCAATTAGGAGATAGGTAAAATATGGTGTTATTTTTGGACATATGGGTCAAACCATACTGTGTGAAGATAAAACAAAGGACTATTAAGGCACTTTCTTCTGTACTAAAAGCAGCATAAAATTTTTCTTTCTACTTGCTCTTACATTTTAGAAGAAAAAATTAAGCCCTCCTTCTGTGTTACTGATTGCCATGTAATCAATTCTGCATTCTGTTTAAACATGAACAATGGATTCCTAGACAAAAATCATAAGCATACTACCAGATTAACACAGAATTTAAGACTTTTTCTTAAAGGAGAATTGTTTGGTTCACTTTTATAAGCATAAAAATGTTTTGAGGATTTGGTGAGCTTTATTTCTTTAGGAAGATGCCACAGCTCTCTGGAGTCTGGAGACTTTTTCATCATACCACCCACAGAGTTTCATTTTCCTCAGAACAACAAGACCAGTGATTTATAACAGCAGTCACGCCCAAATTTCTTCTGGAATTGTCAGCTGTGCGTGTTAGTGTTATATGTTATGTTCGTCCTGTTTTACTATATTTTTAGGCATTTTATCTTGAAAGAAGCATAGATATGCAGAAAAGTTGCAAGACAGTACAGATAGATGTATGCTGCCCATTCTCCATCATGTTAAAATTTTATACTTGCATGGTACATTAATTAAAATTAAGAAACTAACACTGATATATTATTAACTAAATGCAGAGATTGCTTGGTTGTAAGAGTTAGCTTTCCTCCATTACAAATTACCTAAAGCAATTAAATTTATAAAAAGAAAAAACTTACTTATCTCAAATTCTAGAGGTTTCATTCCAAGGTGAGGTGGCCCTCAGCTTTTGGGTCTCTGGCAAAATGGTCACATCACAAAGGGGACTTGTGTCAAGCAAACTAGTACACCATGAGCCAGGAAATGGAAAGAGACTGAGAGAATTGGACCCTATCATTCCCTTCAAGCACAGTCTCTCTCGTGGCTTAAAACCCGCAAGAAGGTCCTCTTCCTTAATGGTCCCACCAGCTCCCAATAATGCAATCCTGGGGACCAAGCCTTTGACATGTGGATTTAGTTATTTATTTATCATGATTATTAACACATTGATTATAAAAGTTAATGTTTTATTGTGTTTTTCCGTACATTCCATGCATACATCATGCTTTCATCTGTCCATCTTCCCTTCTACTCTCTTTCCCTCTCTCCTTTCTTTCCCACCACTGCAAAGTTCTCTTTTTCAACATTCGTCCCTCTTCTGCTTTTCTTCTCTAGTCTCTGCATAAACATGTGGACCTTTAGGGGACACTGTGCAAACCATGGCAGTTTGACTTTCCTAGATTTTCACTAATTTCTTATCTGACCTATGGCTCAACCTACAATGAGAAGTTGCACTTAGAATTCATGCCTCTTCATACTCCAGTTTATGGCAGTTTCTGTCTTTACTTTTCTTTAGGTAACTTTCTTCATCTTAGGGGTCATTTCCTAAAAATGAGTACCGTTTTGTACATGCAAACTAGTTTATACAGCCACTGGTTAGTATACATGTATTATATTTTATTGAATAGATTTTATGTATATTTCATTAAATAAAGTTTTTATGCTTTTGTCACAAAAGAGTAGATGAGATTACCAATAAGTTAATTTGGTTACTATAGTAGCCATTTTGTTACCTAAATGCATCTTATCATATTATAAACCTGAAATATATGTACCAAAGTTTAATTCAAAATATTATTTCTACTTCAAATGCTTTCTACTAGTTTTTTTGTTTTGTTTTGTTTTGTTTTTAGTTAGAACAACTTTAAAGGACAGAAGTAAAGCGCATATTTATTGAATGAACGAAAAAATATAACTACTGTACAAGATCTTGTCCTTTGGTTTAATTGTCCTTTGACTAGTTTTTCTGCCATATTATCTAATCCAACTAAATGGATTTACTTCAAACATTCAGACTTGTCTTTCAGTGCATGTGCTTTGTCATACAATCCTGGTGTTTGAAGTTCCATGGTAGGGTGTATAAAATCCGGATTCCTTAGCATGCCATTGAGGTGTAAGTCCTGCTTTGACTGGGTTCCCATCCAACTCTCAGGAGTGTTTCCAATTATTCATGAGAATGTATCAAGTCCTCTGCTGGAGGCTGTCTGCTAACAGATGAGAAGTCTAGAAGCAGACTTCTCTCTGAAAGGTAGGGATGGTTGCAGCCCTGGTGAAGGCCTCAAATCAGAAGACCCCATGGGGTCAGGACAGGACTCCTCAGTCCTAGAAATGAACTCAGAGTTTGTTGTTTAAGCTATCAAATCTGGGGATAACTTTTAACAGATAATTTATATATTGTCCATCTGGCTAGTGTACCTAGAACATTGTTCATGAGGTGGTGTCCAGGCATTTTGTCAGACAGTTACATTGTGATTTAATCAATATTCCTTAAGCCTGTACTAAATGTCAGGGTGTATGATAGGTGCTAGGCTTTGGTAACCCAAAATTAGTAGTTTAAGGAGCCCACAATTGTATTAGAAACACAGAAACTTTGGTAATCAGTAATAATATGTTATGTAATAGAGAGATTAGTAATAACATTTAGCCTGGGAAGTAGAGAGGTACTAAGACACTTTTGAAATTCTGAGGATAAGATTTTGAAGGTTAGTAAAGTTTTGTTACCTAGGAAAGGGGGTAGAGGAAATATTATGAATAAAACAGTAGTGTGTGAACAACTTGTGTTTGGTGATGGTAAATGTGCTGTTGGACAGCTGCAAATGCAGATGCAAGGCCCGGCCTGATAGCTCAGTGGACTAAAGTACCTGCTTAGGCAGGTGCAGCAATGGAGGGGCTCAATCCCTGGCACCACATGCTGTGCCAACCTCACCTGGGGAGTGCTGAGACACACATTAAGACTGGACGTGGTGGTGGGTGCCTGATCTGTGTAGTGAGTCCCTGCAGACCCTGTATTTAAAAAAAAAAAAAAAAAAAAGGAGATGCATTGATTGGATTTGGACAGAAGTGAAATAAGGAAACCTCCCCCATTTGTCTCCCTGCCTATTATAATCCTGTTCATCCTTCCTGACTGTTGAATTCCACTGTTGTCTTGAAACATTTCTGAAAAATTCTGCTTTGATGAATTCTCTCATTCAGTTACTTGCTTCAGATCATGCCCTAAGTCTCTCTCTCTCTCT
>NW_004524762.1:4916179-4922379 GCF_000260255.1 Octodon degus | reverse complement strand
CACCAACTTTGGACAAGTGCCTGATAGTGCTGCTGAGTAGTGGAAAGCACATGGGAAAGATGAGTAAAATTTAAGCTGATATTTAGAAGTATAATTTTAATGTCAGTGGGTGAATGAATCCTTGATTGGGAAAGAGTGTGAAAAGACTGCACAAGTGGAGCTAGGCAATGCACTGATGTGAGGCTCTTTCCTAATTGGGGAGGAACATCAGTATGAGAAAAGTGATTGGGAGGGAAAGGTAAACTCAATTTAGAAGATGTAAGCACTGATCTAGAAAGAACACTTTGGTAGGCCTAGTGGTCTGGCTCATGCATCTCAGAGAGGGTATTTACATAATTTGACACTAAGGGGTTTCTATCCTTATGCCAAAAGCTTGTATTCTACAGGATACATGTCACTGGCTGGTTTATGAACTATCTTATTAATTTAAGATCAAAAGTCCCTGAATGTCCTGTAGAACATTTTAAAATCTGGAAGAACATATAACTTGAATTCACAAATGGCTCTAATCTATTGTGTGTGTCTCTCTTCTTTAGATTGCTCTATCTTTCTTCACACCACCAACTTCTTCCCTAGAATAAAACCATCTCTCATTCTCACTGATTCCAGCCAAGCCTAGTGGGAATCACCCTCTCACACAGTATGAAGGAGGCCTGTGTTCAATGAGCTGTCCTTGCTGCTTTGATGGAGGGAGCTCCAGGTACTCAGGCTTCATAGTGGCCTTGGGAATCCTTGGAAATAGTCCCTGCCAGTATTTGTTGTGATAAGCATAGCAGTCACATTGCCCAGGTCAAAGGCTTCTACAGCCCTGATGTGCTATAGATCATTTCAGTTTTTATCCACATAGCTCTGCCTATTCACAGCCCCTATCTTCCAGGATTTTGTCATCAGTCCAGCTAGAGATAAGTATAATTGGAAAGAGTTGGACCTGAAGATAAATCTCACTTGTAAACACAATATTATATTAAAATTTTCTTTTCCTTACAGCAAAAGCAGCATTACTTATAAGTATTTTGTGCCTGACTCTGCCTTACTCAGGGACTTTTCATAAATATCATCTATTGATGGGTTAACCAGGGTCTTGGGCATGTTAGACATGTCCTCATTGAGAACACAGTTTGGACTCAAAAGAGGACTTCAGCTACACTATACCATGTTTGAACAAAGCATGCCAGACTGAGAAGGAATGGTGCAAACCAGGTAGAGATGGAGCCATAGAATGCAAGCAAGGAGACAGGTGCCTATTGTGATGCACAAGATGAGAGATGACCTGGATGGATTCTGTGTCATGGGTCTGTCACCTCTGCTGGACATCATTTCATGCATTTGCCATGCATGTGTATGGCTAGAATCATTTAAAAGTTAGGTATGAAGGAGAAACTAAATTTGTCAAAGTATTTCTTAAATGATGATATGACAGAGCAAGTAAGATCTTCTAAGAAATTTCTGAAATAATGCACACACTGAGTGATGAACATGTTTCCATATTCCTTGCCTGCCAGAAATTCAGTTAAGTCTTATGCGATAGTATAATTGTTTTATTTCTTATAATGTTTTTCTTTTATCCTGATTGAAAAATATTATTCCCTTTCATCTTCATTTTTCAAATGGCCTATAGTCTTCCTTTGTCTTATTGGTCTTTAGTTTTATTTTATTTAGTTTTCTTTCTAAGAGTTCATATTACTCTTTTAGAAATAGAGTATAAGTCCTAAACTGCATAAGTGAAAAAAGCTTTAATTTTGATATTAAGAAAGGAAGTTTACTTATTTGATATGAAGAGTTGAGGAATTTACAAAGTACTGAGTTGAGAAATTTCACTTATTGGAGAAAAGATGTTGGTGATAAAGTGCCCAAGAGATGAGAAACAAAGTTAAGATACTATGGCAGCTTTTAAACTTTAAATGACAACTGATGTTGAATTGTACCAGTGTTCAGTGTTTGGACTCTTACTATAATGATCAGAGATCAGAAAGGTATAATGGCTTGAATAAACAGGGCTTCCTAAGGCTCTTTCCCCTAAAAGCCAGGACAGATAAGGAGCAGAAGGGGTGTTGGATCCAAACGCATAGGCAATTCACAGAATGAGCATCCTCATTGCCATTGCAGATAAATAACTCCATGGCAGCCACCAACATAGAAACATTCTTGTAAATTAGTGAGGACTCTTGCTCTTAAATACCTAAAAAAAAAAAAACAGAACATGATGAAAGATTAACAAACAGAAAAAGGTATAATGGTCAGATCTTGGGGTAGATGCCACAAAAGATTGCAAATCCAGTGTCTTTATATTTGGGACAGGTTATCTAAATGAATGAAGTATGCAAGCTGTCACACAAACAGCAGCAGTGCACACCACTCCTGCTGGATATGCTGATCATGAGAAGCCAGATAATCAGGCTTTGCTAAAAGAGTATTTTCTAAATATTACTTTAATTGTGTTGCACAAGGTATAAACAAAACAGCAATACTTTTGTGAATGCATTAAACCTGTGACTGTTTTTTGTGTGGTCCTGGATAAGGACTGTTTGAATGTTAGACAGAAGAGTTTGGCTGAAAAAATTGAAGTAGAAAGGTGTCTGACACTCAGTTTGGGTTTAAACAATGGAGAAAGAGTCAGATCAGGGAATGAAATTCTATCTGTGGTAAGAAGGTTCAGGAAGGTTGAGTAGAAATTGTTGTCTAAAATTCTCTTAATCTTACAATGAATAACCACTAAGACAACAATATGCAATGTATTAAGTATTGAAACTGTCCTACTAATTGGTTTTGAAACTGTCTCATCCTATTTTTTCTCAATAAAATTATAAAAAATTAAAAATAAAATTCTCTTAATCTATGTAAATCTGACACAAATGATATATTTTATTTTATCAATATAATAAAAGAGATATCTATGGAGTTACTTTTACTGGAAACATAGGGAATCCTCTCCATGCATGACCCCAATCCTCATTAGTCTTCATGTCCAGTATATTCCAGGATATTCGGGTCTTCACAAGTGAAGTCACTTACCTAAAAGCACAGGGTAGTAGGTAGGGGTATCACGCAGTGGTCTGACTTCAAAGTATGCACTCTATTGTACAAACTTTTTCCACTGATTAGACCATGATAATATGTAAACCTTCCCAAGTAAAAGTTATAACAATCAAATGTAATGATACATGGTGTATATTTTTATAAACTATAAGACATTCGCTATTTTACTTGGTATTTATCAAGTGCCTACCAGATTTTATGGATTTTATTTTCAGTGGCTATGACTATTTTTACTCTTTACACTTGTTATGAAATTTTACCAGTTTTCAGATTCCTGTTCCATTAAAAAAGAAAAATATTTTGCCCAGAGATCTTGTCATATTCACTGTTTATGCCATTATGTACCCACTGTAGCCTCAGACAATGGCCTTCTGGAGTCAGGTTGAGATGACAATGAGAAGGATCCCAGCCCACTTGATGCTTCAATTTGTTGCTTTTTCCATTGTTCCATGATCCTAACACTAGAGGACTTTTCCTTCCAAAGATTGTTTTTCCCACTGGCTTTCAAAGTAAAAAATCATAACCCACTGCTGAGAGTATATCCAGAAACTGCTAGTTAAAACCACAGGAAGAGCAATTGCACAATGTGAAAACTTTGTCCTAACAAAATTTCATCCTGAATTTTATGTTCTTTGACTCTCCAAGAGAGAAAAAGAAAGGAAATAGAAAAAAAATTGAAACATGAAAAAAATAAAAAATGAAACAAGAGGAATGGATATGTGGAAGAAACAGGCTGAGCTGTAGGTTACCATACAGAGGAGAGAGAGAGGAATTTCTACCAGTCAAACAAAAGACTGTCATAAGTACAGGGACCATGGAGCTAGACCTGAAGACAAGCACAGCATATCATGAAAAATGGAGTCAGTGGTGAGGGAGAAAAGTAGAACATTGTTATTTTCCTTTCCTAAATGGCTTGATAACTCACTGGACAAACACAAAAAAAAAAATTGCCACTTAATATTGGCCACTCTTAATAATGGCAGGTCACTAGAAAAACAAACCACTCCTTTTTCTTGTTTTTTTCTCACATTTTTGGGGAGAAAAAAATGCCAGCAGGGAAAGAAGAACATCCTAAACTAATTTTGTCAGAGGAGAAAGATATTTCTTTTGATTTTGATTTTGTGTTAAATTTTAAGTACTATATAAATTATTTGGTAGATTTGTACCTGATTGATGAAAATTGTTCAGTACATCAGAATTGTCTATGACTAGGTGAATCTCATTATTAATAAAATGCATTCAACCAAAATGTAAATTATTTAAGTAGTATTTCTTGATTGCATTTCTTGCATCAATTAGCCACATTTGTAAAATAAAGCTCAGCTTAAATATAAAATAAATAGCACTCACATATGATACCCCTTTATTGAATGCTTATTATAAGCAAGGTACAATGTCAAGCATAGTATTTCAGATTGTATCAATCATTTATAATCGTGCACTAAATTTACAGTGAAATGCAGATTCTCGTCACTGCTTCCCAGTTCCCGGTGCCATTCCTAGTGCCTATGTCACACTACAGGCTCTAGGAGGGCAGAGATCTCTACATCCTGAATGCTCATTGTATCAAATTCTACAATTGTGCCTAGGATGTTAGATATATATGAATAATTGTGGATGAGAAAAAATAATTTGTAGAGCCCCACATTTATATTAACTATTTACTTTATTATGTATGTTAGTTTACAGAAATGATTGTGAGATAATTATTACTAGGTTCATCTCACTGACAGAAAAAATGGAAAATCAGTTCTAATAATACTGTAAAGAAGCTCCTGAAGGAATTGCAGTCTAATTACATCATCAGATATTAATCTCATTGTGTCATGGATCCAGATTTTGTGTTCTTCTACAATAATGTGTAGACAGTTCATGTAGCACACTTAAATATTTGGATTTAATTTTGCCCTTTCATGACTCTGCTGAATTATGCTTGCTGTGCTATATGTAAATGTCTTTAAACAAATTTTTGAGAGCAGAAACTCTTTCTCTCTTCTCCATTAAATGAAATGCCCAGGGATGGCAAGACAGTTTAGTGGACTAAGCAACTGCTTAAAGAGGTTCAGGGACCGGGGTTTGATCCCTAATACTTCATGTCATGCCAGCTCTGCCCCCAAGCTCACTGAACTGGCAACTGAGTCCAGGCATGGTGGCATGTGCCTGTAATCCCAGGGCTGGGGAGGATGAAAACAGGAGGATCACTATGAGTCCAGTCTATGTAGTGAAACACTGTACCAAATACATTTAAAAAATAAATAAATTTTTAAAAATGAAATAAAATGGGCATCCGAGATGAACACACACTTTTTAGAGGATGAAATTATAGAAGAGAATAAATGTATGAGAAAATGCTCCATATCACTAGCCATCCATGAAATGCAAATTAAAGCAACACTGAGATATCATCGCACCCCAGAAGGAATGGCTATCATAGACATATCAACTAATAACAAATGTTGGAGAGGCTGTGGAGGAAAAGGAACCCTTCTCCACTGCTGGTGGGAATGTAGATTGGTGCAATCATTATGGAAATCAGTGTGGAGGCTCCTTAAAAAACTAGGACTGGAAATCCCAATTCAAATCAAAATTCCCCCTACGTGGAATTTTCCCGGAGGAACTGAAAATGTCAGATCATAGTGATATATGTGTACCTATGTTTGTAGCAACATAATTTGTGATAGCTAAATCTTGGAAAAAACCAAGATGCCCATCACTTGAGCATGGATGAAAAAGACATGATATTTTTATACAATGGAGTATTAATCAGCTATAAAGTGATAAACTAGAAACTTTCATATTTAAGTGGATGCCACTTGAAGATATACCCATAAGCGAAATAAAACAGACCTACATGTATAAATATCATTTAGTCTCCCTAGTATAAGATATCAAAAGAAGAAATACAAATAGAAAGGTATAACAAAACTGAAAGCAAGAACTTGATTAGACAATGAAAAGAGGGCAAAGAGAAAAGCTAGGAAACATGACAGGGGCAAAGCCATACTTTTATCTGCACAAGCTAGGTAAGGCAATGATCCTGAGAACCATCAGCGGGTTATTGAAACTAGCAGTTACTTGGTGGGTTCTCACCCTGACTAACTATACATGCTGATACCTGTGAATTGAGCAACTGCACTGAAGATAGCAATGTGTAATAGTGGGGT
>NW_004524762.1:4914522-4915886 GCF_000260255.1 Octodon degus | reverse complement strand
ATTCTGTAAAGACCTAAAGTTTAACATATCAATATTTGATGAAAAATACATGTTCCATCTTATGCCTAAGATGTTTAATATTCAAACACATAGTGAGGTTAAACCCAACTGTATAAGTTGGAGGGTAATAATAAGCTTTTCTTCTGGAGGGTTAACAACCTAAGTTTGCAGAAAAAAATTAGACAAAAAGAAGGTTGCAAGGATAGCCAATGATTTGGCCATCACTTTTCAAGTTCAGTGAGGACTCAGGACATAGGAGAACTTGTACTGTAACTTCGTTTAACTCAGTTGTGTCCCAAATTTTCTGATCAAGGAGATTATGGGGCCACAGGGGAAAGTGATCAATGATGTATAATGTGCATAAGGAGACTCACCTAGAGAGAAAACATTCTCTCAGACTTTCACAGAGAGCACATTGGTCAAGTAATGGCCGAGACTCATCTACAAGGCTGACACTGACAAAGGATCTACAAAGTGTGGTACAGGGTTTCAGGATAAGTCCTGAGGGGACTTGACTGACTTGTCAGATACAAAAGTTACATTCTTTGTTACATATGTTTTGCTTTATCTTGGTCTTATCCATCCAGAAGAAAAGTATAGAAACGAGATATGAAAAGTGAAGCCATGTTAATATGCAGAACTAAGGAAGGCTCAACTCAACAGATTCAGACATTGCCAGTCCTGTGGATAACCCACTACTATTGTGGACTACTGCACTATATTGGAATATTTTGCTGAACTCATGCACCTACAATAATTTGATGGCAAAGGAATACCCATCTCTCACAAAACTAAACATAAAAAGGAAATAAATGAAGGACAATTCTGTATCTGTATACACAAAATTGTTAGGATAGATATATAGCCACTTTCCCCTAATTCAATAGAAGAGTCGATGATGTAGAGTGTGCCTAAAAAGAGTCACATGGAGAGAAAACATTCTCTCAGGCTTTCACAGAAAGCACATTGCCAAGCAATGGCTGTGACTCATCCACATGGCTGACACTGACAAAGGATCTACAATATGACAGGACCTCAGGATAAATCATGAGGGGATTTCACTGACCTTATCAGATCAAAAACTTACAACTTTTGTTGCATAGGTCTTGCTTTATCTTGGTCTGAACGATCCAGCAGAAAAGTATGAAAATGAAGTATAAGAAGTAAAGCCATGGTGTTATGTTGAGCTGTAGGGGACACTTGTCAACAATTTCTGACACTGCCAGTCAAGCAGAAGACCCAATACTATTATGGACTACTGCACTCTTTTAGAATATTTTGCTGAGTTAACACACTGTACTATTCAAATAATGGAACTAAACAAAAAAGGGGATACAGATGAATGCCCATTTTGTATCTGTGTA
>NW_004524762.1:4913932-4914422 GCF_000260255.1 Octodon degus | reverse complement strand
TATTCAAATAATGGAACTAAACAAAAAAGGGGATACAGATGAATGCCCATTTTGTATCTGTGTAGTCAAAATGGTTAGGATAGATATATAGTTACATTCTCTTAATGAATACAGGGATTTGTTCTAGTAGTGTTTGTAAATAGGATATCATGTCTGCATCTTGTACAGCAAATAACCACTAGGAAAAGTGTATGCAATGTGCTAATTATTGAAGCTGTCCTACCAATTTGAATTGAAACTGTCTCATTGCTATTTGTTTCTCAATATTATTATGGGAAAAAAATTCAATAGAAGAAAGATTTGTACTAATAGCGTTTGGACAGGATATTATGTTGGCATCTTGAAATATGAAGGACTACTACAAAGACAACAGTATGCAATGTATTAATTGATGTAACTCTCCTACCCATCTGTTTTGAAACTGTCTCATTGCAATTTTTTTCTCAATAAAATTAATTTAAAAAGAAAGATAAACTCGAAGCCTTCATAT
>NW_004524762.1:4912096-4913425 GCF_000260255.1 Octodon degus | reverse complement strand
AAAAAGGAAAAAATACTCCAAAAAATTAAATAATGAAAAGTGGGCAAGGAGAAATGCTAGGAAACATGACAACATGACAGGGGCAAAACCATACATTTATATGCAGAAGATGGGTAAGGCAATGATCCTGAGAATCTTCAGCAGGTTTTTGAAACTAGCAGTTAATTGGTAGGATTCTCATCCTGACTAACTATATATGCTTTAAGCAACTGTACTGAAGAAAGCAATGTGTAATAGTAGGGTCATGCTTGGAATGCCTGTCATTCTGATCTTCTAAATATGTACTGCTTCTAATGTCATATCAAATACTGCTATACTTTCTCTCAAGTAAATGTTTGTTTAGAAAAAAAGGGTAATAGGGCTGGGGAGATGGCTCAGTGGTCTAAATCACCTACTTAGAACAGCTTAGCAAAGCACAGGGACCATGGTTCAATCCCCCAACACCACATGCCAGCCAGCCCCGCCCTCTGGTGGGCTGAGCTGGGCACACACACACACATACACACACATACATAAATAAATTTTTTAAAAAAGGTTAATAAGTGAAAACAAGAGAAAAACTGTCATAGGATTCTCCTGCTATAATGTTGTATATAGTTACATTTCTAAATTTCTGTGTAAAAATATGTAATAGTTTATTCCTATTTTTAATTTTTTTCTCTTTACATTCTGTAGGGATTTAAAGTTTAACATATCAATATTTGATGGAAAATACTTGTTCCATGTTATGTCTAAGCTACTTGTTATTCAGACATATAGTAAGGTTAATCTCAATTGCCTGTGTTACAGGGTATTAATATCATTATGCTTCTCTTCTGAAGGGTTAACAACTTAAGTTTGTAGACCAAAAATTAGAAAAAAAGAAGGGCTATAAAGATAACCAACATTTTGGCCCTCGCTATTCAAGGTCCATGAGGTTCAGGACATAAGCGAACCTGCCCTGTAACATCCTGTAACTCAGTTGTGTCCCAAATTTTCTGATCAAGGAGATTATGGGGCCACAGGGGAAAGTGATTAAAGATATATAACGTGCCTAAGGAGAGTCACCTAGAGAGAAAACATTCTCTCAGGTTTTCACAGAGAGCAAATTGGTCAAGCAATGGCCATGACTCATCCATATGGCACTGACAGAGGATCTATAAACTGCAGTACAGGGTTTCAGGCTAAATCCTCAGGGGATTTGATTGACTTTGTCAGATACAAAAGTGACATTTCTTGTTATAAAGGTCTTGCTTTATCTTGGTTTTAACCATCCAGCAGAAAAGTATAAAAACAAGGTATAAAGTATAAAGCCATATTAATATGCTGAGCTGTAAAAAGCTCAAGTCA
>NW_004524762.1:4902112-4911144 GCF_000260255.1 Octodon degus | reverse complement strand
GACTGTCCTAGTGCTTGTATTAGTCTGCTTTCTTGTTGCTGGATCTGATATAATTTAGAAAAGAAGAGGTTTAATGAAGTTCACAGTTCCAGAGGATTCAATCCATGGTTAACAGGCTTCAAGGCGGGAGCACCATAGCAATAGAGCATGAGAAAACAAATGCTAAGTTGCTGGTGGCTGGGAAGAAGAGCAGGGAAACAGACCCAGAGAAGAAGGAGCAGGGACCCGAGTAGATTCCAAAGTCACACCTCCATGACCCAGGGGAATGGAAATTGAAAATGCCCAAGGGTTTAATAAAACTCAGAAGTGTGTTTTCTGAATCCCCTGGGCAGCTGGCAAGGCAATCAAGTTTACAACCCAGCTTAACTTTCCCAGAACCCTCACTTCAGAGTACAGCTAAGTGATGTGAACTCTGATCATTTGAGGAGCTATGTTCATGAAATGTATTCCACACTATTCCTTTTTTCTCCCTTCCTACTAGCTCTTGTCTAGCTACAACCACTATCATCTCTTTCTGTTGTTTTTCAACATTTTTAACTTTCATTCTCCACCTTTACTGTTATCCATTCTTCTCTGTATACTGTTAATAGACCTACCAGTTTAGAGCCTAGATAACAACATATTGATCTTTTCCTCACAAAAAGCTATGTCTTCCTATTGTACATAGCCAAAGTTTAAATACTTCAATACATTCCCCAAAGCCTTTGACACCTGTTCAGCCTCCTCTTCTACTATGTACTGTGCTCTTAATTGAAGATTTGTTGTCCATTTTGTTTCTGTGTATTCAAAGTGGTTGGGATAGATATATAGTTGCATTCTCTTAATGAATAGAATGATTTGTTCTAATGGTGTTTGTAAATAGGATCACAAGTCCGCATCTTGTACAGCAATTAACCACTAAGAAGAATATATGCAGTGTATTATTTGTTGAAACTGTACTTCCGATTTGATTTGAAACTGTCTCATTGCTATCTGTTTATCAATAAAACTTTGAAAAAAATTGAAGATTTTTTTTCTGTGCTTAACTCTCTATCTCATGCCCTTTTGCCTTTGAGTGATGTTCCTACCTCCAGCAGAACCTCTCTTTGCCTCTCTATAAAGTTGAACACAAAAGTAATTTCCTACTTGAAGCTTTGTGGGACTCTCCTCTGTTGTGCTTCTTCCCAAAGATGTTTCCTCCTAGTATTGCTCCCTTAAAGTTTGCGTTAGCGTCCATTAGTACTACAGTGCTGCTAGTCTCTTCTAATACTGTGAAAACATGACTTGGCAACAAAATAAACTAGTTGAAATACTAATGGTGGCTACTGTTTGTCATATGCCATTCAGGATCTTTATACAGATGGTTCCATTGAGTGCAGGGGCATTACTGCCTTCCTTCTTGTAACATTAGAGCCTAATATAATACCTCTATATAGCTATGCCCATGTCATCTATATCTATAGCTACAGCTATCCCTTTGCATCTTGTGAGACTTATCAAAGTCCAGTGGAAATTAATTTAATCCTTAAAGTGCTTGAATATGAGAACCAGGAAAAGAAGACCAGAGGAAAAGAGCTCTTGGGGATAAATGAGATTGGTAGATAGGGCCTACGTGAGACATATTAATAATCATCAGTGCTTGTTTGGCTCCAGGAATTCTGGCAGCCATTTAAGGTAGATGTTTTCAGTTTTACTAAAATCCATTAAGATAACCACAAAGCTGCTATTTTGTAGATTTGAAAACAAGGTTAAGAGGAAGAAAAATTTGGCACAGAAGTAGCATTTTCTGTGAGTTGTGAGCCTATACATGAAGTGTGTTCTTTTGCATTATATGAGACATATTACTGCAAAACTTAAACACAAAAATAATATGTCCCTTTAACATGTAGAAAATATAAACTTTCTTCATATCTTATGAAAGCCAGTAAAAGTTCAGCAGAAATTAGTTTCATACTTAATAAAAAGATCGAATATGAGAGCCAGGAAAAGGATATCAGAAGGAATGAGTTTTCTTGGGAGAAATAAAATTAGTAGGATTTGTACACAGGGCTAGATGGGACATATAGAAAAGCCACATGCAGGGAAGTAAACCAAGTCCGTAGTACAATAAAACTGGTTTCTGTAGCCTAAGTAGAAACTCTCCCAAAGTAAGGTACATGGATTAAAAAAATGTGTATTTGTCACCAAAGATGCAAAACATTTTACAAATTCTATAATTCACAATCCTTTCAAGTCAAAACTTCGGTGACAAAGCTGGCCATCTTCTGATCACTGGTTTGTGTTCATTCTCTACAGTTTCTAAATTACTTCATATTTGACAAATTCAAGAAGCAAACCACATGCACAGTTAAGGCATTCTACCCTGAACATCTGTAGTAGTCTTATCTGGAAGCACACAAGAAGATTCAGGTGAGACCTTGAGAAGAGGTCATAAAAAGTAATAAATTCTCAACTGCAGTGACATTGTTAGACTAATTTATTCTTAGATACCTTCAGGTTGTGCTGGGGAGGGAGTTAGAATTTTCAATATTTCAAAAGGAACAATGTTTTTCCTTTTTGCATGAAGGACAATTCTGCCAAAGGAAGCCGAAGTGACACACTTTTCCAGAGATGAGAGAAAAGTACACACGCGCACATTTCCTGGCCATTTCAGGAAAATGAATGAGATGTGGACTCAGAGCTCTAAACTTGAGAACAGTCATCAAGAGAACAGAAAAGACCTGTGTTGCTAAAGGAAGCAAATTAGTTGCAGACAGCCTCAAGCAAGTTGAAGAAATATCTGGATAGGCTGATTTGACTGACTTCCTGAAATGTGGGTTTGACTACGATGACTTCACCCAGGAAGCTTACATTTCTAGTTGCATAATTTGGAAACTATTTAAAATTACAAAATAGATCCATTGAAATACATACATAAATAGCATTATTTAATAAATAATAAATCTTGGGCTGGCCAGATAGTTCAGTGGATTAAAGCACCTGCTTAGGCAGGTGCAGTGACCAGAGTTGGATCCCCAAAGGGCTGTGCCAGCCCGACCCCCAGGGCATGCTGAGCCAAGACAGAGTTCTGGCATGGTAGCACACACCCATAATCCCGGTGCTTGGGAGACTGAAAACAGGAGGATTACTACTAGTCCAATCTGTGTAGTGAGACCCTGTACACCCTCTAATTAAAGTACATTTTAAAAATAAATAAAAATAAAAAACAAGTCTCATAATGTGATACAGGTTTGCAATACTTATCTTCAGATGTATTTTCTAAATATATTAAACATTTTAATCTATTCTCTTTCATGGACAACATTGAAAGAAAAATATGTGTGCCTGTGTTTATTAATTCCAGATACTACCCTTTTTTTCTCACTTACCAGCTGCTGGGGGAAATTTTAGTAAAAATTTTTATTTTTATTTTCAAAACTAAAATTTTCAGTCTGATCAGAGTTATGACATGGAAAATGTTATAACTCTGATCAAACTTAAAGCACAAACAAAGAGAAAAATCACTTACCAGAAAAGAAATTAGCCTAAGGATGCATGCAATGGCCTTCTCCCTTCAAACAGTTGTACGAGAAATAGTGCAAGAGTGAGCAAATGTGTGAGAAGTATTTTCAGATTTCAACTATTATCCAAATGATTATGTGCCCCTATCTTTAAGGAGATAAAAGAAATCTTTTAGCTATTTTGCTAATGGTTAGCTATTTGCTAAATATTTTGCTTATTTTATTTCTCTTACTGCCAGCAAACTGTAAAGCCCTGTTCTAGTCTCATCTAGTCTAATCTGGTCTAGTCTAGTCTAGTCTAGTCTAGTCTAGTCTAGTCTAGTCTAGTCTAGTCTAGTCTAGTCTCATGTAGTCTATCCCACCCTACCCTACCCTACCCTACCCTACCCTACCCTACCCTACCCTACCCTACCCTATCCTATCCTATCCTATCCTATTCCATTCCATTCTTTATTTACCCTATTATTTTAAAAGTCACCCTATTTGCTTAGGGGAAATAGGGAAGTTTTTTCCCCTTGTGGTAAAAAGAATGTATATATTGGAAATGCTTACACCTGAATATTCCTTGGGTCTTTATGTTGACCATCTCCATATACATGGCACTGTAAAATATGTTAGCTTCCATGTTGAAATAATAAGAGTTACCCTTTAGGTCCTGTTGTCAGACAGGGACCCCATAGGGCCTGTTCTTGCATATCTTAGGAAAGTCACAACTCTTTATTGCATGGCTGTTAATGAAAAAGAGTGTTTCTCTGTGAATGCAAAGTCCATTTAAATATACTTACATATAAATGTTTCCAAATATAATACAAAGTTTACATGGAGCTTTACTAACTACATTGTTTGAAATGAAAAATTATGCCATTAGTTTTCAATCACATGTAGCTGTTATTCATTGCATCTGGTCCTATTCTCCCTCTTGCTCTTTATGTACAGCTGAACAAACTTTCCAACTGCTCCCTGGTAGGATTTAGTTCCTGACATACATGTCTTTGATTACATTTATTCCTCTCCCTAGCAGCTATTTTCTTATTTCTCCATCTTTCAAAGTGCCTTTGGTCTTTGTATGACTGATCTGCTTCAATGTAACCTCTTGCTCAAAGAGGTACCTATCACCTCCACAGTAATTAATCGTACTGTCTCTGTTGTGCATGTTGCTTATCTAGAACATTTACATCAATAAACAGTCCTTGGGACAGTCATATCCTTTCAAAAGGATATCTTGTGTCCTGTAAGAGGTAGGAAAGCAAAAATTAAAACAACCTTCTTCCTCCAAAATTTGAACAGGAAATAAGGGATCTACATCATCACTGTGGTCCATGCAACCTCAAGATTAACACATGTATTCTGATCACTACAATTAAACAATTTTAAATTTACAGACACACAGACAAGTACATGCATACACACATAGCCTGTAATGGCATTTATAGAATGTATGGTATTTGTGGGTTAGCCCAGGAGGGAACAAATTTAGGTGTTTAGATCACAAATAATTGTAGACCTGGGCAAAGGAGATTCTAAGAAGCTGAGAGGCAAAATGTCATCATATGCATTCTTTGCACAAACTTGCTGAGAGGAGCACAAGAAGCATCCAGATGCTTCCACTAATGTCTCAGAGTTTTCTAAGAAGTGCTCAGAGAGGTGGAAGACCATGTCTACTAAAGAGTTGACTCAAAGAGTATTTTTCACAAAATACCTGTCTTTTATTATGATAAAAGTAACACATAATTATTATAAAATGATTGAAATGATAAAACATTATCATGCAATATGTGGAAGTTACTTTATTCTCACTTCTGTTTTGCAGCTGTATCTATGTAAAAGTTTGCCCTGGACATAGTGCTGCAAGCCTGTAATCCCAGCACTGTGGAGGCTGAGGCAAGAAGAACATCTTGAGTTCAAGGCTAGTCTTGCTACATAGTGAGTTCAAGGCCAACCTGAACTGCACATCGAGACCCTGTCTGAAAATAACCAAAAATCTAAAATAAAGTTTGTGCATTTCTATGGCCTTTTCACTATTTATAGAATGCATATATGGAAGTTTATATTGTGTGCATGTGAAAATACAAAATATTAATACACACACACACACACACACACACACACACACACACTTTCAAAAGTGCTTCAGAGGGGCCGAGCTGGAACTAAACCTAGGAAGTCTGGCCGTAACTCCATGCTCTTCCCCTCTACTTTGTGCTACCTCCTGTATAATTGACTAAGTTTATTGTTTGAACATTAGACAGTTAAATTTCAGTTTTAATATTCTAGAAATTCTTTAGTCCTTTCAATAAAATGCTTAGATCCTTTAGTTAAACAAATTGTCCTTTGAAGAAATTCATCTGATGTTTTCACTCTTCACAGCCTACCAGTCATATTGCCTCCTTTCTTCCAGGAGAAGAGCCTCAGTACTCCATAAGCCTCTGCTGTGCTCTAGCCGCCTCCACACCCGTGTGCACACAGCTCCGCTTCCCCAGGTGTGGGTGCTGTCGAGATCTCACAGTCCTCACGTTGGCACCACAGGTAGCACCTTACTACTTTCTCTTTCTTTGAGTTTTTAACCTTCTCCAGTTCTAGAGGTTAAAAGTTTTGAGGAACTAGATTAACTTCTTCCTGACTTCAAGTGTAGAAACACACTACATGGACCGCCCATCCTCTTTAGAGGGGCAGAAAGTAGAATAGATTAGTAAAGGGAGTTCTGTCAGAATTAAAAAATCCCCACAAAGGCAAATCTTACTCTACAGTGTGGTGACTACTTTTACACTGTATTGGTCTACTTTCATGGTCATATGTTCTATTTTCAAGGGCATTTTGAGTGTGGTAGTCTAGATAAAAAAACTGCACAACTACTGCAAAAGTTCAGACTCTGAAAAATGTGTTTTAATAAGTGATATTCACACAAAATTATGGAAATAGCCTAAGTCTGGAAGGTTTTATACACAGACAGAGCACACAGCATCTGTAATACATATACAAACTATAGTTACAAATTAGACATATAACTTCATTTTACAAATATTTCTTAATCCAAGGAATGAAAAGGAATATTGAATGTTTATTCAAATAGCTCAAAACTATTTGTAGGGGAAGTTATGAATTCTGACTGATTTCTGGATGAAGCTTAAAAAAAAAAGACTTTGAAATTTAATGTTACAAAAAAGTACCAAACATCTGGCCTGGATAAATTAATACAAAATAGGTACATTTCTTAGATGCCTCATCTCTGCCTCATCTTTAACATCTTTAAAATATATAGTGTTTGTACTTAAATTTACAGCTTTGTGGCAGGATAAGAGGTATGAACATGAACCACTTAGATTGCAGAGCACGTCGAGCACGTGCATGTGTGTTACCATCAACACTGCCTGATGATACAGGGCCTGCGCAGGAGAACGCTGCAGTCTCCAGAGGGCAACCTCTGGCTACCCCTGAGAGGCGCATGTGGCTGCCATGCCTCAACGACTGAGCTCCGCTAACCTCTCCTCCTCATGCCTTATGAACTAAGCGAGAAACTACTAAAGCTTTCTCTCTTTTTTTTCACATTGTAAAAGAATTTCTTACAGACTTAAATGAATATAACAAAAAAATTGCCTAAATTAAGCATGAAGAAGAAAGAGTTTAAAGATCAGTAATCTATTATTTCACTCTGTGCCAAAATCAAGAAATTTATATTCATATAATTAGAACTCTCAAAGTAGAAAGGGGTAGGCAATAAATATTTAAAGATTTAAAATTTCTGAATTCAGTTACAATTATAGTACCACATTTCCAAGAAAAATGAACCTTTTGTACAATAAATATGAATAAAATCATACCAAGATATACAAAAATGAAATTGTCCAAAACTAATTATAAAGAAAAAAAATCATTAAAGCATATACATAGAAAAAGTATTAGCTATGGAAGAACAAAATTAAATAACATCTTATTAAACATTAGAAAAAGAAGAGCAAGTGGGTAAGAAATTAGACTTATTCATTCAAAGGACTGAAAAAAAAGATCTGTCCTCATTGAATTTTATATTTAGCAAACATACCTTTGAAAACTAAAAGTAGAATACTTTCCAGTTATACGAACTCAAAATATTCTAAAACCTACAGACATAGCATATAAAAAATAACAAAAGACCATAATCCAGAAGGCAAGAGAAGTAGCTATATGGTCCTGGATAAAGAATAATGAGCTCTCAAAAAAAAAAAAAAAAAATGACCTGGGAGATAGCTCAGCAGAATAAGTGCTTGCCTGGCAAGCACAGGTCCTGAGTTCAACCTCCAGTACCAAAAAAAAAAAAACCAAAAAACAAAACAAACAAACAAACAAAAAAAACAAGAATAAAGAGCTTTCAAAAAGGGAATTACGCAGTGCTATGCAAGATATAATTATATTAGATGAACCTATTTAAAAGGTCATTGAAGATTTCCACAAAACAATATTAATCTTATGTCAGGTTATATATGTATTTTTCGTGTGTGTGTGTGTGTGTGTGTGTGTGTAAACAACAGACTAATATAAAGTCAATGGAAAATGGAAATACACTTTTAAAGTTTCTAATACTAGGAGAAAATATCATACCATGTCTTGCAAATAGATTGTAAGACAAAGAAACAGTATAAATCATAAAATTAAAATTAAAAATATTCAGAAAATTAAATATTAATTAATTCAAAATTAAATCAAATATTTCCAAATAATATTTAAGAATTAAAATTAAATTGTGAGTCTGACTAAGAGGCCAGAATGCAGTGTGTCATATGTACAAATCTGTGATCAGTTCAGGGTACTCACATAGTATTTGATTAGGTTAATATATACAAAAATATCTCTTTTTTTGTATTTTAAGGAAGGGTCTACAGGGTGTTCAGGGTCTCACTACTAGATTGAATTTATAATGATCCTCCTGTTTACAGCCTAACAAGAGTTGGGATTACAGGGGCATGACACCAGGCCCAGTCTCAATCCCAGGGGTGGGGCCAACACTGCAGGCCCAGGGATGGAATCCCTGCACCCTGTGCCTGCTTGCAGGTACTGTAATCAGCTGAGCTATTTGGCCAGCCCTCCCAAAACTATAAACTAAGAAACAGTTTTCATGATAGTAAAGAATTACTAAGAACAAAACATAACATAAATACTGGAATATCAAACATATGACCAACACTTCTAACAGTTTGGGGATAGGATATCACACAAAGTTATAGTATGTGGTAGACATAGACAATGCCCAAGACACTTAATGGTGGCCAGTTGTCACTTGTGGGACTGAGCTACTGCTATTACCTTGATATCCACCCTGTAGACCTGAACAGAATCATGACCCATAGGGTGCAGGAGAAGTTCATTTTTAGGGTATGCTGATGGAAATAACTTGCCGCTGTATAGAACAGACTAATTGGAAGACTGCTGTTGTATACCTCTTTTTCTTCTGTGTTTAATTGTTTGCCCTATTTGGTGGGTTCTTTCCATGTTCATTCATGGAGTTGTGGTCATTTTGATCCCTCTCTAGAATATCTTTTAGAGTAGTGTGTGTAGGATTGGCTTTGTCATCATGAAATT
>NW_004524762.1:4897901-4900436 GCF_000260255.1 Octodon degus | reverse complement strand
TCTTTCTATTTGTATTTCTTCTTTAGAGTTCTTATACTAGGGAGACTATACGATATTTACACATGTGTGTCTGGTTTATTTCACTTCACATTTTCTTCTTGATTTGATTGTTTGTGAAGAGAAATCTGCCATTATTCTGTTGGGTTTTCCTTTAAATGTGATGTTTCTTTTCTCTAGTGGCTTTTAGAATACTATTTCTGTGCTGAATTTCTGGGATCTTGATTAATATATATCTAGGTGTGTTTTTAATTGGGTTGATGTTATTTGGAGTTCTTTATGCTTTGGTTACTGAATGTCAGATTGTTTCCTCATATTTAGAAGTTTTCTGCTATTATTTCTGCCCATATTCTTTTATTATCATTTCTATCAACTCCTTCTTTCCATTAATGTCTATTAGTCTTACTTTGTTTATGTTTGCATTATCTTGAAGATGTTGAATTATCTTTTCCTGAATCCTAGTTGTTTTTAAGAGTCGTTTCTTACCTTTTCACTAGCTGCAAGGGTGTCTTCAAGGTCTGAAACTTTATTTTCACTTTCATTCAAGCAGGTTTGCCAGCTTGTGATTGAGATTTTATTTTCCTATATATCACTTAGAATCTGCTTCATGCATTTTATTTCTTTCCTATATTGCTCATTTAAGGATTCCATCATTTTTCTATTCTCCTCTATTTTTTATCAGTGTCTTCTTTAGAAGCACTTAGCACTTCTTTCTTTATAGTTATCATTTCTTTTCTTACTTGAGAAATTATTCTAATTTCCTATATGCCTTTCTGCAGTTGTTTCTTTACTTCAGACACTATCATTTCAGAGACTTCAGGTGTGTGATTTCCAATATCCTCTCTGCTACTGTCTCCTGCATTTGTTCTGGGTGGACTCAGAGCCTGAGAATGCATTTTGCTCCTTCTCTTTGTCATTTTGTATAGCACTCTCTTCTGACCCTTGGCGTAGAGCTTTGGTAGAGTTATAACAGCACTAGGTCCAGATCTACCACATTCAATCTCATCCAGGTGGGTGTGGCTTGGGTCTGGCTGCAATGCTCCACTTCTTCCTGCTGCAGTCCTTGAAAGTGAACACCCTGTGCTACTCTGACAAGATATTCTGCTCCTGGATAGGCTGGGTGGGTCTTGCCTCTAGCCTCTCTTCAGGAAGTTCTGCTGCAGGATTCCACAACAGGCCTCTCTTAAAGCTTTCTACTCTTGACTGTTCAGTAAGTTGACATTACTTTAAGAGCATCAAGAACATATAAAGTTTGATTGTGACAGTGGTTACATAGCTCTGGCAATATACTGAAACCAACAAATTGATAAATTTAAAGGTGTAAATTGCATGATGTATGAATTAAATTATAATAAATCTCTTATGTGGAGAGACAGGCCTGAGGCAAGTGAGAGTCAGATGGGCAGTGGGCGACTCAGTACCTCACTGAAGAAAACAAGTAAACATAGGCAGAGGAAATCCTAAGAGGCAAAGAGGCAAAATATCATTATATGCATTCTTTGCTCAAACTTGCTGAGAGGAGCACAAGAAGAAGCATCCAGATGTTTCTGTTAATTGTTCAAAGTTTTCTAAGAAGTGCTTAGAGAGATGGAAGACCATGCATACTAAAAAAAGAAAGAAAAATTTGAAGATATGGCAAAAGCATACAAGGCCCATTACGAAAGAAAAATGAAAACTTACATACCCCTAAAGGAGTAACAGAAAAGAAGTACAAGGATCCCAGTGTGCCCAAGAGGCCTCCATTGGCCTTCTTGCTCTGTTCTGAATGTTGCCCAAAAATCAGTGGAGAACATCCTGGTCTCTCCGTTGATGATATCACAGGGAAGCTTGGAGAAATATGGACTAATACTACAGCAGATGACAAGCAGCCATACAAAAAGAAGGCTTCTAAGCGGAAAGAAAAGTATTTTTAAAGGGACATTGCTGTGGGTGAGAACCACTACCAAGCCCTTGGGAGGCCTCTAACAAACCGCAGCACCACCCCCACCTTGCCGCTCGAGTAGGAATTTCTGCCACAATCCGGGGACCCCCAGACCCAGTCCTAGCCCAGGCCTGGTGAGTGTGTGGGAGAGCTTCCAGCTACCCAGCGCCTGCGGGACCTATTACTGGTCCCAGCCCAGGCGCAGCGTGGGTGAGATCCTCTTCTACCAACTTGGGACGCCACCCACCACTACGCAGCACCTCCCCCACCCCGCCTGAAAAGTAGGAATTTCTGCCCCGTTCCTGGAATCCCCAGACCCAGTCCTAGCCCAGACCCGGAGAGGACAGCTGCCTCTCTCCCCTACTCAACCTTCTCCCCTCCAGGCTCAGCTCAGGCCTGGCATACAGGCCTGAGGTGAAACCCTGAAGCTGAAATCTCTGCAGAGAGTATAGAGGATAGAACCACCCAGCTAGTCCAGGAGCAGAAAATCTTGCCAGAAGGGCACAGCAAGTTCACACTCAAGGGCAGTAGCGTGAAGGAGCTGAGCACAGCAGCCAGACCCAAGCCAGGCACAGCTGGATAAATCCAAACTTTGTAGATCTGCACCTGAACTTCAG
>NW_004524762.1:4895734-4897801 GCF_000260255.1 Octodon degus | reverse complement strand
TTTCCTTAATGGTTGCACCAGTCTACATTCCCACCAGCAGTGGACAAGGGTCCGTTTTCCCAACAGCTTCTCCAACATTTGTTGTTAGTTGATTTCTTTATGATAGCCATTCTTTCTGGGGTGAGATGATATCTCAATATTGTTTTAATTTGCATTTCACGGATGGCTAGTGATGTGGAGCATTTTTTCATATATTTATTTGCTTCTTAATTTCATCCTTTGAGAAGTGTATGTTCATCTTGGATGCCTATTTCTGGACTGAGGCTTTAAATTTTGGGGCCCTAGTGTTTTATAGTACTTTATAAATTATAGAGAGCAAACCTTTGTCTGAGTGTTTATTAGTCAAGATTTTCTCTAAATTTGTAGGCTGTCTTTTCACTTAGCTGGTAATGTCTTTTGAAGTGCAAAACCTGCTCAATAAGATGAGGTCCCAGTTGTTAATTTTTCAAGTTACCAGTGAGATATGGTTTTTGTTCATGAATTTTGCCTACTCCTATGTCTTCAAGAATTCCTCCTACTTTCTCTTCCTGGAGATTTAGTGTTTCTGTTTTAATGTTTAGATCTTTAATGCATTTTAACTTTAGCTTAGTGCATGGTGACAGACCTGGGTCAAGTTTATTTTCTAGCACAAATAGAGCCAGTTTTTGAAGCACCATTTGTTAAAGAGGCTATCTTTCTTCCAGTGACTACGTTTGACCTTTTTGTCAAAAATAAGGTGGCTGAGTGTGCTCTTAGAGGCTTCTGCATCTTCTAGTCTATTCCATTGATCCTGGTGTTTATTTTCTTGCCAGTACCATGCTGATTTTATCACAGCAGCCTTGTAGCATAATTTCAAGTCAGGAATTGTAATGCCTCCTGCCTTGTCTTTGTTGCCCAGGATTGCCTTTGCTATTCTATGTCTTTTCTGGTTCCTAATACATTTTAAGAATGATTTCTCTAGGTCTGTGAGGTATGTTTGTGGTAGTTTGATAGGGATTGCATTAAATCTATGAAGCAATTTTAGGAGTATAGACATTTTCAGTATGTTGGTTCATCCTATCCAGGAGCAGGGTATATCTTTCCATTTCCTGAAATCCTCTATGATCTCTTTTTTTAAAGTACTGTAAATTTTCTTGTAAAGAACTTTGACTACTTTAGTTAGATAAACTCCTAGGTATTTCATTTTCTGTGGTGCTATAGTAAAAGGCATTGTTTCTGTAATTTTCCTCTCAGTGTGTTTGCTATCTATGTAGAAATTTTGAATCCTGTTATGCTACTAAATTGGTGTATCAATTCTAGTAGCTTCTTGGTGGAGTTTTTTGGGTCTTCCAAGTAACGTATCATTTCCTCTGCAAATAATGACACTTTAACTTCATATTCCTTTTATTTCTCTTTCTTATCTAATGGCTGTAGCCAATGATTCCAGAACTATATTGAATAGGAGGCATGATAGATTATATCTTTGTCTTGTGCCATATCTGAGAATAAAAGATTTCAGTTTTTCCCGATTTAAAATTATGTTAGCCATTGAGGTGTTATAGATGACTTTCATCAGATTGAAATACAGGCCATCTATTCCAATTTTCTGTAGGACTTTGAATATGAATGAGTGTTGAACATTTTCAAAAGACTTCTGCATTAATTGAAATGATATTTTTTTATTTAGTTCTACTTATATAGTGCATTACATTTATATTTGCGAATATTCAACCATCCTTGCATGCCTGGGATGAATCCTACCTGGTCATGGTGTATAACCTTCTTGAAGATTTACTGTATTTTATTTGCTAGGATTTTATTGAGGATTTTTGCATCGATATTCATGAGGGATCTTGGCCTGTAGTTCTCTTTTGTAGTTGTGCCTTTCTCTGGTTTTGGTATCAGTATAATACTTGCCACCAGGAATGATTTTGTGAGAACTCTTTCCTTTTCAATTTCACTAAAGTATTTGAGAAGTATATGGATTATATCTTGTTTAAATTTCTTGTAGAACTCAACTGTCAGTCCATCAGGACATGAAATTTTCTTTGTCAGTAGGTTTCTTATTACATTTCATATTTCATTGGGTGTTATTGGGTTACTGAGAGT
>NW_004524762.1:4894486-4895634 GCF_000260255.1 Octodon degus | reverse complement strand
GTAACAAGTGCAGAGGACACTAACACAGAACAAATTGGGAATCACACAGCTGAAAGCAATGAATCAATGACTTCTGAAATTTAAAAAAAGCTGCACAAAGGTATAGAGGAACTCAGATTGGAAATAAAAAAAAAAGAAATCTCTGAATTAATAACATCTGCACTAAAGAATCAAATACAGAAACATAGAAGAAACCCAATGCCCACCCAGAACAAGTGCAGAGGACACTACCTCAGCTCAAATGCATGAATTAATAGAATCAATAGTAAATAAGCAAGAGCAGAAAGATATAGAGAAACTCAGAGCGCAATTCTTTATCTGAAATAAAAAAAGAATTGTCAGAACTCATAGCATCTGAAGTAAAGAAGCAACTACAGAAACATAGGGAGGAAACCCAATCTGGAAAAAAAAAAAAAAAAAAACAATGCAGTAAAAGAATTTATAACTGCTTCTAAGGAAGACATTGATAAAAATATAGAGGCATTAGAAAAATGATGGATTCCTTGAATGAGCAATACAGGAAAGAAACAGATCGCATGAAGCAGAGTCAAAGAGATATAGAGGAAATTAGAATCGCAATCAGAAGCATGCAAAACCGTTTAAGTGAAAGTGAAGACAGAGTTTCAGATCTTGAAGATGCTGATGCAGCTAGTGAAAAGGTAAGAAAGGATCTCTTAAAAACAAGGAGGATGCAGGTAAGAATAATCCATCACCTGCAAGATGATACAAAGATGAGCAATGTGAGACTAAAAGGCATCAATGAGAAAGAAGGAGTCAATACCAATGACATTAAAAAATATGGCCAGAAGTAATAGCAGAAAACTTCGCTAATATGAGGAAATATTCTGACATTCAGGTAACCGAAGCATACAGAACGCCAAGTAACCTCAACCCAATGGAAAACACACCAAGACATATAATAGTCAAGATCCCAGAAATTCAGCACAAGGATAATGTACTGAAAGCGGCTAGAGAAAAGAAGCAGATCACATTCAAAGGAAAACTCATCAGAATTACGGCCGACTTCTCTTCACAAACCATGAAGGCAAGAAGAGGATGGAGCAGAGTACTTCAAGTCCTCTATGAAAACCAATTCCAGCCCAGACAACAATGCCCTGCAAAACTCTCTTTCAAGTTTCATGGAGAAG
>NW_004524762.1:4878552-4888040 GCF_000260255.1 Octodon degus | reverse complement strand
TCTGGTACCGTATGGGGGCTGTAAATTGGCATGAAAATTTAAAGCAGGTTCTTATTGGTGCACAGCACAAATTAGATATATATAAGGGTGGTAGTTTTTCATCTTCAGTTGTCTCTGATGCAGCTTATATGAAATAATTGTTGTTCTGTTAACTAAATACCACTCTGTAATTGCAGAAAAAAAAGTAGAAACTGTTTTGCTAACATTCTGAATACTTCTAAGTAAATACAATTTTTTTACTTAGTAAGAAAAGCTCTTATGCAAAATTTTCTGATATTTTAAAATTGTATGTAGACAATTGAGGAACACTTCCGTATATATTGGAAAAGACAGAGCAGGACCTCATTTTTAGTTGGCAATTTTTTATTCGCAAAATGTTATATGCAAACTATAATATCTGTACATAATAACCAGAGAAATCTCTGACGCTGTTCTCATATCAGTTAAGCCAGACTGTATCTGTGTAACTTTAGTATAAGAAATTTTAAAACAAAGACATAAATGTTCGTTTATTTTTATTTTGTCCAAGTACTGAATTTCATAGAAACTAATCAGTACTCCCTTCACTCATATTCTGAAGGCACGAAACAGTGAAGTTGTACTTGGATCAAATTACCTGCTTCATTTTCTTCTTTAAAATGTCAAGAATCGTTGCATTTCATAAGGCACCACCCAGAGTGGCACGTGAACAAGCAGCTGGGTGTTAGAAATGAGATGGGAAGTTTGAGATTGACCATAACCATCTCTCTGAAGAGAAAAATCTCTTACAGTTGCTGAGTCAAAGTCCAGTTTTACTTTCACTCATCTGCAGACATAGCTGGTCACAACTGGGGCCCATGCAGGCTTTTGTGAAAGATGGAGGACTCCCCGCACACTTGCCCATTCAGCAGCTAAGCTGTCCTGTGAGGAGCAACATTCTGTGTGTTCTTTTTCTATCCTGTGAGACTGAGCCCTAGAAATAGCACTTGTGGGCTTCTGATGATAAAACTTGTGGAAAAGAGTTTGCACAAGTTTTATCTTCACATTTTTGACTATTTCCTCTTTTCAAGCATTACATATGTTTTTAGTAGTACTTCAGTTTCTAAGTCTTACAGCAACTCAACAGTATTTCCTGTAAAGACATCTATTTGTACTTTTAAAGTCAAGCACAAGGGGCCTAAAAAATAATGAATGGGTAAGGTAGCAGCTGGTTAAATTCAATGAGTAATTTCTGGCTATCTCAAGTGATACAAGTGTTTTACTCACAGATTCAGTTTATAGCTATAAATCAAACTATCTGTACAAATAACATTAATCCATCTCTTTCTAAATCAATCCCATGTCTTAATTTTCCTTAACAGAATATACTCCCAAATGATTTAAATTAACTAGTTTTGAGCTCTGACATTAGGAGTTTTTCTCTTCTATTTTCTTTTAATTCATCATTATCTTAGACATGGAGGACTATGACACCTGAAGGATCTGTTTCACTTCTGTCCCTTTGTCAGGCCAGAAAACCACCTACTGCAACTCATAAATCCAGGCTGCTTGAATCTCCTGAACTCACAGTTGCTAGGAATATTGTGAAGGAAACCTACATCTTAGTGTGATGAGGTCACAATGGTGGTAAAACCAAATGTCTTTCCAGGCTTTTTACACTGAAGACAAGGTTTTACCAAGTAGTTTTCTACCTCAGTACTTTGTGTGTGCTGTTATGACTTTAGTAATATCATATGTAACTGAACCCTGCATTCATAATTGCAATGCTAATTCTATCTCTCATGTCCATCTTTTTTTACTTACCTCTGAATTATTTGTTTGCTTAGCCTTCTGTTTACCTGAAGTTCAAATATTATCATTGATATATATTTGGAAGTGTAAGTTCTGTTCTTTCTCATGTTGTTGCTCTCCTTAACACTCATTAGCACTATTCTTTCCACCACTGTTAACGCTCCTGCTCCAACAAGGATTGACTGCATGCTCAGCCTGCTGTGCTGCTGGGACCTGGAGAATGCTCCTTGTCATCAGCCTAGGGATTTCCTTGATCTTCCATCTCCTGTTCCCTGGATGTCATGTGTTTCTCTAATCTTTGACTCCTACATTTTGATAGGTGACACCCTCTAAAATGCTGATGAACTTCTGGAGACATGGCATGTCTATGATAGCCTTTCTTCTGCTCTTAATTTTGTCTTTTGCCTATATGGAATTACACATTGGAAATAAGTTTCCTTTGAAGTTTTGACAGCAGCATTGCTTCATTTTCTTTTAATTTCCAGATTCCCTGTTGGGAAATCGTATTCCACTCAAACCTAGCATATTAACTGTACTTGTTGTTGCTTAAATTCTTCTAGAGTAGTTGATCCTATATATGTCATGGTAAAGGAGTCTTGATCATTTTTTAAGCTGAAAATTTATATATCATGAAATTTTATAATCTTTTACTTACAGTATTCTTGAACAAAATTTGTAGTGTTTTTCTTATTGTATTTCTTTCCTTCCCCATTCTTTTTTCTGAAAAAAAATCTCAGAATGTTGTCTCTTGCCCTTTGTTTTCTGGGAGATTTTTCTGGATCTCTTTTTTTTCTCTTGAATTTATTTTCATTACCATATTTTTAGAGTTTATTCTAGGTATATAATTGTTCCTTTTCTAATAGATTATTTTATAGTCCTTCCTATTCCCTAGATAAAACAAAGTTTCCTTCCTACACTATCATATACACAGTCACTGTTGAATGATTGCTTGTGTTTCCTTCTATTGCTTTACCTTTTTTCTTTTTCTCTCTTATTTATTTTGGATTTCCTTTTAGGTACCAGTTCATCTTTCTCTAGAGGCCCATATTTTTAAAGGATGCACCAAGCCCTTGTTAGAGCTTAGTAGACATGGGCAGTGCAGATAGATGGAGCCTGGCTATTTCTTCTTTCAAAGTTCTCAAATGTTAGTCTCTCTGGATTACTCCTTGATGACCTCAGTTCCTGTAATATTTCTTTTAATATCCTTTCTTCTGGATGAAATTCACACTGATAGAATTCTAGGAGTGGAGTAAATAAAGGAAACTTACATTGACCATGTGTGTTAGTTACTTTTCTCTCATTGTTGAAACAAAATACCTGATACCCAAAATTAAAGCAGGAAAGGTTTATTCAGCTCACAGTTTGTGGAGGTTTCAGTCTGTAACCAGTTGGCTACAACGCATGGTGACATAGCTTGGGGCAACAACTCATGGCCGTGGAAAAAGCAAAAACAACAAGAGCAGAAGAGTAAGCCACTTTTCTTCTTTTACGTTGTATACAGCTACCTGCCTTAGAGGAGTGTGGCATGCATGCCATCCCTGTGCCCTCTTGAGAAGACTCAGGATGTTTAGAAAGGGAGGACCCTGGCCCCATGATGAGTCACTTAGTTGAACTTCTAAGCTTCTCAAATTGATTCATGTATCAACCACTACACTATAGACTTCCTTTGATGGGCTATTTTTTGTGCGGTGTCTCAACTGCATCCTATTCTATCTCCAGAGAGTAAACACGTGATATTCTGTTTGCAAGGAGAGAAATAGGGATAAAGAAGGACTCCTCATTCCTGTGTTTTAAGACCTGGCCCACACCACTATATTCAGAAGTCTCAGTGACAACAATTCCCAAGTCTTCAGGGAATTCTGTGACATAAATCAGCTTGCTTCCTTTTAATTTCTGTTCCTGTTCACTTTTGCAACAAGGCAGCTACTAATCCTGCATCTGCTTTTCTGTTTCCACAGGTTTGCTGCCAGTTTTCCCCACTGGGGTCTTCTTGTCTTTCATAGTACTTGATCCTGTAGGTATGAGTCTTGCTCTGTAAGTCTGCTGCTCTGCTGGCTTTGTGCTCCAGCCCCAGCATGCACAAATCCCAGGCCCACCCTGAGCTTTCTGGCTGAGGTAGGTTTTGCTATTTAACTTACCTACATATTATGGTATTTTTGATAAAATTACTTCCTGAGTGCCTGAGTATTCTTTAATGTCGTCCTCACTATTGTAGAGGACATCTGTGATGACAGACAATGAACAGATACATTCAACATGAAACATCTACAAAAGTGGGCTATTTTGGTAGGCAGGACAGTTGTTACTGATAACTGTATTGTGTAGCTATTTACTAGCATGAAAAGATTTGTGTTTGAGACAGGATCTTGCCAGTGGGACTGGCCTGGAATCCACTGTAGCCTTGGTTGGCCTTGGACTCATAGGGATCCTCTTGCTGCCGCCTTCCTATTGCTGGGATTCGATGTATGCCTAACAATGCCCAGCTCAACAGAATACTGCTGCCGACTGTTTTCACTCTTGTAGTGAGGCTGAATGACTGAGCAATCAATTTCAGTTTGTTCATGGAAACCACCAAGAAATCCCAAAGTCGTTTAGAGGGAATTGATACTGATGGCAAAAGAAAATGTGCAGCTACACTTTTTAGAGTTCCTTCCATGAAACATTCTTTTGTGTACTTAATAAAGCATTGTCTGTCTTGTTTGAGACTTTTGAGCCATACTTTGTTGAGTAATGACATGGTTCTCTCTGTATAAAATGTTATTATTGAAAAAAAAAGTAAAAAAAGGGGGGTGGGCAGGGAGATGGCTCAGTGGAATAAGTGCTTCCCTGGCAAATGCAAGGGCCTGAGTTCAATCCCCGGTTCCAAAAAAAAAAAAAAAGTAAAATGTTATTTTTGGTGATCAAAATAAAAAAGATTTCTCTTCTGGTTGAAATTTCTTAACTTATTGCAGTGCAATTTGGGAACAGTGGAAATAAGTACAGGTGTTGAAACTTGCATGGTTGACTGAAAATTCAGAATTTATATTTAGTTATATTAAAGTAATCTTGGTGGTGTGAGATGTTGCTTCAGCTTGGCAAGGCCTTCCAGATTGCAACAGTGACATCCATGAACTCGTGTTATCAAGCTCTGCATAGACCTGTCCTTGAGAGTCCAGAATGAATACGGGTATTTAGTGATTTTTAAAGTTTTCATTAGAGCAGATGCTCAGCTCCATACTTCTCGCACATTTGCTGCCATATGTACAAAACCCTGCCCTGACTGGAGATGAGGCCCAGTGGCAGAACACTTGCCTACCATGCATGAGTCTCTGGATTTTTCTGTCCAGTACCACAAAACGAAACAAAGCTCCACTTGTCAGTATATGTCACTTTTCTGCTCTTGAGTTTTGACTAGCATTTCTTGCAAATTTATCAAGATATTTGAAGTAAATGCTTCTTCCTCCACCTTCTGCATGTCCATGGCAGTCACTCACCTATCTATAACCAGGGTTGTCTGTAACTTCTGGATTTATTTATTTTTTATTGTATTTAGTATGGGGTCTCGCTGAACAGCTTGTACTGATAATGATCCTTTTTTTTTTTTTTCTTTTGGCAGAACCAGGGATTGAACTCAGGCCCTTGTACTTGCCAGGGAAGCACTTATTCTACTGAGCCATCTCCCCAGCCCAATAGTGGTCCTTTTGTTTTCAGCCTCCCCAGCACTGGGATTATAGACATGTACCACCATGCCCTGTCTCAGTGGCTTGCTCAATGCATGTGGGACAGGGCCAGAGCGGTTTGTGATGCTGGGGATCAAACCTGTTCCCTGCATTTGACAAGCAGGTGCTTAGATTAATGAGCTAGCTCACCAGCCCTAACTTCTGGATTTTGAACAGCATCATGAGTAGTGATTTTAATTGTTATGCCTAATTGAAATACAAGTTGCTGATAGATCTTAATGGTGTTTCATTTCCCTGCACATTTTAGACACTTCTATTACAAAGCTGCTGAGCCTAGCAATTTACTGGGCATTACGGTAATCCCATAAGCCACACATAGCATTTACATCATTATTCTAATGTTTACAGAAAGGGGAATTTAAATCAATTTGATGTAAAATGACTATTCTAGAGACAATCAAAACTTTTTTTTTTCCTGTTCTGGGGATTGAACTCAGGACCCTGTGTTTGCCAGGCAAGTGCTTATTGTACTGAGCTATCTCCCTGACCCTGAAATTTTTTTTAATGAATGCCAGAAAGGTCAAGCTGAAGGAAAAAGAGTAAATGTGATGTCAAATTCCATGATTTTCAAATAAATAAAATAGAATTACATGAGCTATAAGAACTAAGATTAGCTCTAGGAATTAATTCAATGCTTGTGACTAGGAATTAAATTCATGTTTACTTGCAAGTAACTAGCTTTCTTACCAGAGTTTAATTTTTGGTTATTCAAACATTTACTTATTTTGACCCATGTATTGTGTGTTCTTTTTATTGTTGAAATCATCATTGCATGTATTTACCTCTGGCCTCTAACCTTGTAGTGGAGGCTAAGTATTTATGCACAGGAAGTACAACATCTGAAAATCTAGTATCATGAACAGTCACAATCTTTTACTTTTGTGTTAAAATTATAACCCACTTAATTTAATTTTGACCCAATTAAATTATATACTTAATTAAAAGCTTAACTATTCTCCTTTTTGAATTGGTTGCCCCTAAGAGGAAGAGGGAGAGGGAGGGAGAGGGAGGGAGGGAGGGAGGGAGGGAGAGAGAGAGAGAGAGAGAGAGAGAGAAACAGACAGACAGACAGACAGACAGACAGACAGACAGAGGGAACTAGTTTTAAAACAAAAATGACATATTCTTTTTTAACTCAAGAATTCAGATTTTGGGCTGGGGAGATAGCTCAGTGGAATAAATGCTTGCCTGGCAAGTGCAAGGTCCTGAGTTCAATCCCTGGTACCACAAAAAAGAAAAAAAAAGAATTCAAATTTTAAAAATAATGAATAAGCCATAAGCCAAGCTAGATAAAATAAAACTCGGGAGCCTTATGATACTAATATTAGGGTTTGAGTGAGAAATAAAATCAGTTATCACAGTTCAATCCCTAAACAATGGTGAGTGCATTCAGTTTCTTGGTTTTGGTACTTCCTAGCATTTTAGAAGGCTCCAGTGATGGGCATTGCCCACCAGGCAAGGGGCATGTTGACAGTTCCCAGAACAGCACCTTGCCATGCCAACAATTTGTAGTTTTTCTATCTTTGTTCTCCACCTTTCAACATTAGCTCATCTTCTCATGGACTGAAACATAGGTGACCTGACTATACATCAGATCAGGAGCAGACACAGATATTTCTCGAGTAGAGGGTAGAGAAAATGAGTGAGACTCATCAAAATGCTTGAAAACACACTGAAGATTGTCAGATAGGCAGCTAGCACTGATATTATTGCAAAGATCTGGCTAATCATTTCCTAAAAATAGTAATTTCTTTAAGAGAAAAATACTATACTTTTTATATAACCCCATCAGAACCGTCAGGTCCCTTGACATGTGCAGCATTATTAAAACAAAATGTTTCTAATTGTATCGCAACCTATAATTACAGATCACAGTCAGGCCTGGGCTACACAACTGTTATTCATTATTGCACCACTGCTTCTTTATTACCTCTTTTTGTTACAGTGGAAACTTTTCCTGTGGTGGCAGAGGAAATATCCAGGTGAGAAGAAATCCCTGATGATTTTTCTTTGTTGAAACAATTTGAATACACAGAAGAATTTTAAGCAAAATCTTAACATCAGTTTTAGTAATCCTAGATTAGGCAAACTTGAAGTATTTATACAGCAGCCTCAATTAAATAGTGTTAGTAGCACTACAACAATGGTAGATATTTCTATCAGCATTTAGAAAGAGAGTAAATATGTACTTTATTTTGGGAATATTGTAAATACAGGCATAATAAATAATTCTTCCCTCCAAATTGTTATCCTATAATAACCAGTGTATGTTAGAAGGACACAATGTTATATTTCTTCTACCAGCAATCCATAAAGTTGGTTTTGCATTTTTAAATACCTGGAGGCAGGGTATAGAATGAAGTGTTCAGTTTCCTTCTGCTTGGGAGGTGCAGGTGGGGTGGATTACAGCCGTGGAAGTGAGCGTGGTGAGCGTGGTGGATGTGGAGAGCCCCATGAGTCCTGGGTTTCTGCCTTCTCTCTCTGGGTGCAAAGCATTCAATAGTGCATTCCGCTCACATCCACACTCTAGAAGTCTCACTGTGGTGTTATCTACACACCTGTTCTGCTTGTTCAAATTTCCTGCACAGAATTGGCCTGCAGAATCAGGAGCTTATATACTGGGTTAAGTGGCATTTCATGTTCTTTTCACGACATCTCTGCCTATTTTTATCAAAAGACGTTCCCAGCATAAGAGCAATAGATAAGAAGCATTTCTGTCTAGTGGAATTCTGAATTCAGTCATTTTAACAAAGGTTCCGCCTTCTGTGCTAAGAATGCCTCTTTCTCCTTGACCTTTCCATGGTAAATGTGAAAAATTGAAATGTGCATGTTTTCTAAATACAGGAGAAATTATACTTTCTACATTTTTAGCATTATAAGATCCTCAGAGTCACTGAAATGTGCGTATGTTGCTTCTGGGATGCATGATAATCTAAACACTCGTATTTAATCATAAGAGGATGGACTGCGCTGTGAGCTGGGAGGTGAAAGGCAAAATTGTTTTCCCACAAAGTAACGTAGGTTCAGAGCAGGCTTGCCGCAGGACAGGCAGGAGGAGGCCCCTGCAGCAGTCGCAGGGCTGGAAAGCTGGGCTGTACAGAGAGGAAACAGACTAGCGGCACCAGCTTGTGAGTGAAGCCGGGGCCAACATGCCAGCTACCTTCGAGATCAGGGACTTGTGCTGATTCTCCCAGCGAAAGACGCTACCTCCTGTTATTCCGGGCCTCTCAACTGGATTTACAGAACTGTTGGCCACCAAGATGCTTCTTCTGTGGATCCAGTCTGTGTTATAAAAAATGACGTAACTAAACCAGTTGCTCTTCATCTTTTAACATTACCTGATTTATCACTGTACCGCCGTGGAAGCATTTTTTGAAGAAATAAGACCACTTGTGTACACTTTGTCAAAATTTAACTGTTATTTACTTCTCGGTTCTATGGGCTGTTATATTTATTTTATGAGACACATTCCTTTCTTTTTTTCTTTTTTAAATATGTATTTACTACAGAGTGTTCAGGGTCTCACTACAAAGATCGGAATCGCACTGATCCTCCTGTTTTCAGCCTCCCAAGAGCTGGGATTACAGGCGCACTCCACCAAGGGCGCCCCACCAAGCTCGCCCAGGTCACCTTCTCACGTGCCTGGGGACAGGGCTGGCCTGACAGGCCTGGGGATGGAACCCCAGCAGGTGCTTTAGTTCGCTGAGCTATCTGGCCGGCCTGAAACATATTCACATACTCATTTCTAGCTTTTTTTTCTTTTTTTTTTTTTTTTTTTTTTGTGGCCAGCTTAGTTTGGCCTAGTGGTGGGGTTGGCAAGGCATGTGGTGCCGGGAATCAGATTCCTCCCTGATGTTCCTCAAGCTTGCCTAAGCACGCGCTTTAGACTGTTAAGCTATCTCACTGGCCCCTCTCTCACCATTTTTACTAGGGAAAACGAAGGAGAGAAAGGGAAAAGAAGAAAGGAGAAAGGTGTAAAAAGAATCGAATAGAAGGTGC
>NW_004524762.1:4877965-4878452 GCF_000260255.1 Octodon degus | reverse complement strand
ATGAAAAATCTAATATACAATACCAAAATTTTAACAGGAGACCTTAACATCCCCTTATCTCCAAAAAATAGCTCAACCAGACAAAAACTTAATAAAGAAATAGCAGAACTGAACCAGAGCTTGAAACAAATTGACTTGGTGGACATATACAGAGTGTTCCATCCAAACACAGCTGAATAAACATTTTTCTTAGCTGCACATGGGTCATTTTCTAAATTAGACCACATACTGGTCCGTACGTCATGCTTAAGTATATGTAAGAAAACAGAAATTATCCCATGCACATTATCTCACAACAGTGCAATGAAACTGGAAATAAATGACAAAAGAAACCAGAAAAAAACCTTAAATGCATGGAAATTAAATGACATCCTAATCAGCAACCAATGATTCACAGATGAAATTAAACAAGAATTTCAACAATATGTACAATAAAATGAAAATTCAAGCACAACTTAGTGGAATTTATGAGATAAAATGAAAGCAG
>NW_004524762.1:4876282-4877054 GCF_000260255.1 Octodon degus | reverse complement strand
GTTCGAGGTGCAACATTAGGGTGTTTATTTGGTCCCATTCTGTTTTCCTAATGTGTGAGTTCACAGCTATGAATTTCCCTCTGAGAACTGCTTTCATCATATCCTATAAACTCCGATAAGTTATCCTTGAATTTTCATTGAATAGCAGATATTGTTGAATTTCTTGTTTAATTTCCTCTGTGACCCATTGGTTGCTGAGAAATGTTGTTTAATCTCTATGCATTTATGAGTTTTTTCTGGTTTCTTTTGTTGTTTATTTCTAGTTTCATTGCACAGTGGTCAGATAATGTGCATGGGATAATTTCTGCTTTCTTGTATATACTTAAGCATGACCTATGGACCAGTATGTGGTCTGTTTTAGAAAATAACCCATGTGCAGCTGAAAAAATGTGTATTCTGCTGTGGTTGGGTGGAACACTCTACATATGTCCACTGAGTCCAATTGTTCCAAGTTCTGGTTCCGTTCTACTACTTTATTAATTTTTTCTCTGCTTGACCTATCTTTTTGGGATAAGAGCATGTTAAGGTCTCTTCTTAAGATTGTGATTTTGGATATTAGATTTTTATGTCCATTAAGATTTGTCTTATATAATTGGTGCGTACATATTTATAACTGTTACCTCTTCCTCTTGAAATTTTCCCCTAACCAGTATATAGTGGCCTTCTGTATTTCATGGGATCATTCTTGGTATGAAGTTGAGACTGAGAACAAGACTTCTACCCCAGCTTCTTTCTGAGGTGCTGGGGCATGTAGTATTGTGTTCCATCCTTT
>NW_004524762.1:4875655-4876182 GCF_000260255.1 Octodon degus | reverse complement strand
ATTACAATTCCTGACTTGAAATTATACTACAGGGCTAGTGTGATAAAATCAGCATAGTACTGGCAAGAAAATAGACCTGAGGATCAATGGAATAGATTAGAATATGTTGAAGCCCCTCCAAACACACTCAGTTACCTTATCTTTGACAAAGGGGCCAAACATACTCATTGGAAATAAGATAGCCTCTTTAACAAATGGTGCTAGAAAAACTGGCTCGCTACATGCCAAAAACTCAACCTTGATCCAGGTCTATCACCATGCACTAAACTAAAGTCAAAATGGATTAAAGATTTAAACATTAAAGCATAGTCACTAAATTTCCAGGAAGAGAAAATAGGAGGAACTATTGAAGACATAGGGGTAGGCAAAGAGTTCATGAACAGAAATCAAGTCACATGGGTAACAGTTCAAAGAACTAACAACTGGGACCGTCTCTTACTGAGAAGTTTTTCACGTCAAAAGAAATTACCAACAAAGTGAAAAGGCAACCCACAAATTTGGAAAAAATCATGACAAATAAGTACTCA
>NW_004524762.1:4861816-4871750 GCF_000260255.1 Octodon degus | reverse complement strand
CTGCGCCTGGGCTGGGACTGGTCCCGCCGGCACAGGGTAGCAGGAAGCTCTCCACACACTCACCGGACCTGGGCTAGGACTGGCAGTCTATTTCTTTTAATTGGTGAATTGAGTCCATTTACATTGATGGTTATAATTGAGATGTATTGACTTACGATTGACATGTTATTTACCTGTTGTTGTATACTCATTTTTCTGCTTTGTTTAATTGTTTGCCCTATTTAGTAGTTTCCTTCTCTTCTCATTCATGGTGTTCTGATCATTTTGGTCCCTCCCTAGAGCATCTTTTAGTAGCCTGCGTAGGCTTTGTCGTCATGAAATACTTTAGTTGTTCTTTGTCGTGGAAGTACTTCACTTCTCCATCAAACTTGAAAGAAAGTTTTGCAGGGTATAGTAGTCTGGGTTGGAATTTTTTTCATAGAGGAGCTGAAGTACTCTGCTCCATGCTCTACTTGCCTTCATGGTTTGTGAAGAGAAATCGGCCGCAATTCTGACGGGTTTTCCTATAAATGTGATCTGTTTCTTTTCTCTAGAAGCTTTCAATGTATTGTTCTTGTGTTGGATTTCTGGGATTTTCACTATTATATCTATTGGCGTATTTTTAATTGAGTTGATGTTATTTGGAGTTCTATCAGCTTTTGTTACTGAATGTCAGATTGTTTCCGCATATTTAGAAAGTTTTCTGCTATTACTTCTGCCCATATTCTTTTTATATCATTTGTATTGACTCCTTCTTTCTCATTGATGCCTATTAGTCTCACATTGTTCAACTTTGCATCATCGTGCAGGTGATGAATTATTTTTTCCTGCATCCTAGTTGTTTTTAAGAGATTTTTTTCTTACCTCTTCACTAGTTGTGATGGTATCTTCAAGATGTGACATGCTATCGTCACTTTCACTCAAATGGTTTTGCAAGCTTGTGATTGAGATTTTAAGTTCTCTAAATCTCTTTGACTCTAGTTCATGTGATCAATTTTTTTCCTGTATTGCTCTTTCAAGGAATCCCTCCTTTTTCTAATCTCATCTATTTTTTTTATCAGTGTCTTCTTGAGAAGTGGTTATTACTTCTTTTACTACAAAGATTATTTCTGATCTGATTTCCTCTATATGTTTCTACATTTGATTCTTTACTTCAGATGCTTTTAATTCAGAGATTTCTTTTCTTATTTCTCAGGTTATTTCTGATCTGAGTTCCTCTATACCTTTCTGCAGTTGTTTCTTTAGTTCAGACACTATTGATTCAGACATTTCAGCTGTGTGAGCCCCAATTTCTTGTGTGTTCATGTCCTCTGCACTTGTTGTATTTAGGCTCTGGGCTTGAGATTGCATTTTGTTTCTTCTCTTTGTCATTTTGTATAGCATTGTGCTCTGACCTTTGGTGTAGAGCTTTGGTGCAGTTATAACCTTAGCACCTGCTGAAATTTGGTTGCAGATCTATGAAGTTTGAATTCATCCAGTTGTGCTGGGGTCTGGCTGCTGTGCTCAGCTGTTTCCTGCTATAGCCCTTGGAAGTGAACCTGTTGTACTCCTCTGGCAAGACGTTCTGTTCCTGGATTAGCTGGCTGGTTCTGGCCTCTAGTCTCGCTGCAGGGACTTCAGCTGTAGAGTTTCACCCCAGGCCAAGATACCAGGCCTGGACTGGGTCTGGAGGGGTCCAGGGGATGCAGGGGAGCATGGCAGCTCTCCCACACACTTGCAGCACTTGGGCTTGGGCTGGGTCAGGAGGGATTTAAGGGTCCTCAGCTGGTGGCAGAAGGTCTCACTCATGTTGTATGCCTGGGCTGGGTCTGGAAAGGTCCAGTAGGCAGAGAGGAATGTGAAAGCTCTCCCACACACTCACCAGACCTGGGCTTGGCCTGGGTCTGGAGGAGTCCTGAGAGAACAGCAGAAATTCTCACTCACAAGGCGGGCTTGGGCTGGCTCCAGAGATGCTGAGGAGTCCCCCTAATTTAACCTTTAAAGCAGTTTTAGATTGGCTTCTTCACTGCGTTATGAATTTTCTACTATTAGACTTAAATTATATCACTATTCAAATGCCTATACCTCCAGTGCACAGGGTTTTTTTGTTTGTTTGTTTGTTTGTTTTGTTTTTATTGGTTTGTTTGTTTGCTTGCTTTTCATTTTTCTGACATAGAAAAAGTGTACAGGTAAGTCTGGATTACCTACTTATTAGACAACTTAAACTAGACAGAGCCTTTCAGCCAGAACCGCCATTTTCTAGTAATTTGCCAAAATACTAACACAAAGGGCAAGAGGAGGAGAACCCAGTATATGTTTCCAGGCCTTTTAGAAAAAGGCCACATACATGAGACTCTATAATGAGGGTGATCTTGTAGACATCAAGGGAATGGGAACTGCTCAAAAAGTAATTCCTCACAAATGTTACCATGGCAAAACAGGAAGGATCTGCCATGTTACCCAGCATGCTGTTGGCATTGTTGTAAACAAGCAAGTTAAGGGCAAAATACTTGCCAAGAGAATTAATGTGCGTATTGAGCATACTACTCAAAAAGTCATGATAGCTTCCTGAAACATGTCAAGGAAAATGTTAAGAAAAAGAAGGAAGCCAAAGAGAAAGGTACCTGGGTTCAACTGAAGTGCCAGCCTGCCCCTCCCAGAGAAGCACACTTAGTGAGGGCCAATGGAAAGGAACTTGAGTTGTTGGAACCTATTTCCTATGAATTCATGGCTTAAACTGGGGGTGTTGCTCTGCTATTCAGTACCTAATTGGCAGCTTAAGTGTTCTAGGCCTTATGTAAAAATAAAATCATCTTGTGTTGTAAGGATGGTTTTCTTAGTTGAACAGATATGTGATGCCTTCTTACCTCAGAAGTATTTGCAGCAGGTTTTCACTGTACCTAATAATTTTGTCTAGTCCTTACTCCTCAGTGTTTTTCTTGCTGAAAGATATTGCTGAGGTATTGTGCAGGTGTATACCCAAATATTTATAAAATACTTATATTGATTGAAGATCCTATAAATTGTCATGGGGAAAAGTTGTATCAAAATAAATAGAAGTCACTTCAGAAACAAATGTGCTTACCTGGCAAGTGCAAGGCACTGAGTTCAATCTCCAGTTCTGGAAAAAAAAAGTCCATTTCAGTTAAATAAATTATTTAAAGCAAGAAAAAAAAATGAAGAAAATTTTGTATGTCTTTTTTCCTCTTTGTTTTTTCTTTATGTTAACTATAATTTGCATCAACCTGTAAGAGATTTGACACTGGAACAGATGGCATCCAACCGGTGATAGTTCTGCTAGTGAACCCCTTCATGCTGATATTTGGAAATCACAAACAAACTTCCTTCTTCATAAAATCTAGTAAGATACAATTATTTTCATCTTAAGTGGTTCATCTTATAGAGCGCAAGTTAAATAGAATTTGTTGAGCAATAATAACAGCAAAAATAATATAACAAGTAAAAGTAAATATTGCCTACTTTTATTTTCTTCTGTACCCTCAATAAATTTAAGAGCACTATCCACATAGAGGTATTATGTACTGAGACTTGTGTACTTAGGCCTGGGCCTGAAATCTCAGTCTCATAGCTTTCTAATAGTGGGACTTTTTTTGGGGGGTGGGGAAGGGTCTACATGGTGTTTGGGGTCTCTCTACTAGATCAGACTTGTAGTGATCCACCTGTCTACAGCCTCCCAAGAGCTGGGATAACAGGCACACCACCACACCCAGCCTCAATTGCCATCTCAACACACCCCGGGAACCCCTGGCTCCTGCACCTGCTTGCAGGCACTTTAATCTGCTGAGCTATTTGGCCAGCCCTCTGATAGTGGGAATTTAGAAAGTTTATTCTTTTCTCTCAGCCAGCTGTCCCCATCTGTAAAATAGAGAAAAATTTTAATTCCACAGGGATATATGGTTAATTAAAATGTGAAACTTCTACCACAGTGCTTGCCAAAGTAAGGTAAGCTCATTTTAAGCATAGGTTTCCCTCCCCTCCTAAAATAAACCTGGTAATGATCTTAATTTGTATAGTTGAACATTAATACAGCAAATTAAAGTGTGAGAAAATTTTCATCTAAGTTTTTGATGAATCTGTCACAATGGTAATCATATTAAGTAGTTTGTCTTCTACTAGTTTGAAGTAAAAGGAAAATGTGGTTTGTTCAAAGAAACCCATAATAAAATGAGGAAATGACTAGAAATCCAAAGACCTATTCTCCAGATCCATCTTTGTCTGAAACACAATATATCAAGCACTAAATCCTTTTTCTTCCTTATCATGTATTAGTTCACCTCCCCAGTTAGACAACTATAGACAACAATATTAAACACCAGGAGGTTATTCTCTTTCCCCCGAGTCTTATGAGTCATTACTTTGCGGTTTCTTGGTTCATATTGGTTTTGTCATCTATAGTGTTTAAAATTATAGTGTCTTGGGCTGGAGAGATGGCTCAGTGGTCTAAAGCACCTACTTGGAACAAGCTTGGCAAAGCACAGGGACCGCGGTTCAATCCCCCAGCACCACATGCCAGCCAGCCCCGCCCCCTGGTGGGCTGAGCTGGCCACACACACACACACACACACACACACACAATGAAAAAATAAATAAATAAAATTTTTAAAATTATAGTGTCTCCTGATTCACCTTTCTCATTTTCCCATTTATTAGGGGGGAAAAATCCCTTGGAAAGTAGCTGAGCCTCAGTTGAACTGGATGTCAGTGAATTCCTTGGACTAGAGCTAGGCCAGTGTGGCAGGTGTCTGGTCTTGGTGCTCCTCCCTGTTAACTACAGCAAGATAGCTCTGAGCATGTTCACTTTCAGTGTTCCCAGCAAAACACCAAGACCTTGCACTTTTGGCCTGCCACCCTATATTACTATGTATAAAGAAAGATGCAGACGGTGCTGGGTTGTTGCTGCCTCTCTACAAAGAGGTCAGGTCCGACCAAATCCAGGCATTCCTTTCAGCATATATCTAGTTTTCTTTTAATCTCCTGTCAATCCCTTTGAAGACCCAAATGGCTATATGGATTATAGCCAAAACAAAACAGAACACATACACACAAAAATAAATAAATAAATAAATAAATAAATAAATAAATAAATAAATAAAATTTAACTGAATCTTCAAAATACTTTTGCCTAGATTATTGAAAATTTAGTACCTTCATAACTAAGTACACATTCCCTCACATATTCAATTATAATAGCCATCTTCCATACCTCAACCATGTGCCATAAACTCCAGGATTACTGGAACCACTTGGAATTGTGTATCAGACAGCCCATGTGGTTTTGCAATAAAGTCTTATCTATTATCTGTCTATACCATCATTTAAACAGTTGTTAGACCTTTCATGTTTCCATTGTCCACACCAAAACCTCATCACTGACAAAAGTGAGACTCACTGCCCTTATACTGTGGGCCTAATGTGCTTTTCCAGCTCTGTTCTCCACTGTTTCTTGAGGGAAATCTGAGCCTAGCATGATGGGATGTATCTGTAATCCCAGCACTCTAGGAAGCTGAAGAAGAAAAATTACAAGTTCCAGTCCAGGTTGCACAAGGTACTGAAACCTTGTTTCAGTGAAAGGGATGAGGTTAGGGAGAAACATTGGGAATAGAGCTACTGTGGAAGCCTTGGGTTCAATCCCAAGTATGGAAGAAAGGATGGAGTTGAATCTGCTAGGCTATCTAGACTGAGTTTGCATTTTTCTCTCTAAAACAGAACAACCAAGAAGCTGACTATTGTATGAAATTTGGAAAGAGAGAACAAGATGCTGTCAAGAATGGTTAGGGTCTGATGACATAGTTTAAGGAAGGACCAAACCAAGGATAAAAATTATAGGCTAGAAGGGGGCAGGACAAAATGCCAGAAATTTGACTATGCTACTATACCAAAACTCTATAAGCTCAGAAAGGATGAATAAAACAGAGACTGAATCTTTGTGCTTTTTTTTTTTTTTTGTGCAGAGTCTCACTATCAACTTCAAAATCGTAGTGATCCTCCTGTTCCCAGCCCCTCCAGTGCTAGGATTACAAGAACATACCACCACGCCTGGACTTGGTCACCAACTCATGATGCCTGGGGATGGGGCCAGTGTGGCATGTGGTGCCAGGAATCAAATCCCAGTTCCTGCACTTGTCTAAGCAGGTGCTTAGTCTGCTAAGCTATCTTGCCAGCGTTTCTTTGAACTTTTTAATGAGCCTCCCATTAGACCTGAGGAGTATAATAGAATTTTGATATCTAAGAACTTAAGGAAAGAGAGTTAAAATCCTAGCTTCATGATCAAAGCCTTGTAAATGACCATTAGAAAGGAAAGTGTAAGTCACGTTGGATAAAATAAGAACCATATTGCAGTCAGAATGAGAAAAATAACTTACTGACTTGTTGCCAAGGTCACCATAATTAATACAGGCTGTAGTTGCAGAAAAGATAATTTCTATTGCAGTTAAACCAATCAGGAGCTACGCAAACAGCACTGAAGGCTCTTTGCTAACCTCATTTCTGTCACGCCTTTCCTCTCCTGCCTTATGCTCAGCCTCACATTCTCTTCAAAGTGAAGGCAGAAGAAGTTCAGATCTGACACAGTGTGCTGGGAGATTAATGAAACACATTCTGGAACAGAGGGAGGGTGGAAAGAAATCACACGAAGCCTTCTGCATCTGTTACATGAGCTGATGCAAATCAGTGTCCTGCTATAGCTAAATTGTCTCTCCTCACTCCGGAGCCCCTTCCCCCACTTTAGGATGTCTATCACATCCAGCCACACACTAGCAAAGTAGTTGCTCCCACTCAGTGGTAGGAGGAGAGCAGCACTGCTATTAACAATGCTCCATACATCCCACAGCCCTGAGGTGTTTGCACATTATAGAAAAGTGGACTGATTTACCACGTACACAATGCTTATTTATACTTACCATAGGCATTGAGTGCATCCCACCAAAATTTAGCTAAAAATTTATCATGCACTTAATGTTTTACAAGTTTTCACTTTAATTTGGATACTGTGAAAAATAGACATAGTAGGGTGAGCAGAAAATTTTTGAAACACCAATAATTTTAAGAAATAAACAATGGAATGTTATTTTAACTATCATTGCTAAATTCAGGATGCTAATCCCCAGAATGACTCGGGAGCATTTAGAGAGAAAGTGGGGTACCCATTCAGTATATGCTGGTGCCAAAAGTTGGTCTATTCCTGAGGTAAGAAGAGATGTTTATGGAATTTGCACTATTACTGGAGATCCTGGGATGGTGTTCACTAAAGATTGTACTTCATGAAATTATATGATAACTGCAATTCAAGCACTTGAATGGACTTTGTTGTGATCAATAGGAATGGGGTGTCTGGAACTAAATGATAGATGAAGAAAACTGTAGTCCAGAGCTTTAGTGCTATCAATGCAAATCACAAATCTTTCTTCATTCACTTCTTGCCATCTCTGAGCAAAGAGGTGGCTGCTTCACCCTGAATCAATAATAGATTTTAGAAAGGAGGAAACCAAGTAGCTTGTTGAAGAATCTGAAGGTTTTATTTCCTATATGGATGACAGAGTTATGAATATCATAAAGGATGTGTTAGGAGGGCCATCTAAATAGCTCAGTGAGTTAAAACACCTGCATAGGCAGATGCAGCGGCTGGGGTTTAATCCAGTGTACTGTCCTGGCCCTGCCCCTGAGGTGCACTGAGACAGTGACTGAAACTGGGCATGGTGGTGCGTGCCTATAACCCCAGCCCTTGGGAGGCTGAACATAGGCGAATCACTACGAGTCAGATCTACATATTGAGACCCTGTAAACCCTTACTAAAAAATACAGAAATAAATGAATAAATAAATAGGAATTGGTGAGGAGGTAGCAGCAAGCTCACATAGAAAGGCTATAAGATTTTAGTTATATTATTTTTAATTAACTTGAGAATTTAGCAGAAAAGAACCTCTGACGAATAACTCCTTTGTTATCAAAGTACATTTGGACTCTGACCCCTGTAGATCTTTGCTTTGAAGAGCTCCTTTAAAGGTGGGAAAATCAGACATGAAGCTCCATTCACAGAATATATGTGTAGGATAAGTAGATTTCAACCACCAAGTGTTTGTGGGGAGTCAGGGAGAGGGAATTATTTTATATAAATATCTACTTCTTGCCTGCAACAGAGATAAAGCTGTAGAGATACATCTAAGTACATAAAATATACATAAGTATATAAAATATGAATTCTATAGAAATTTTTATACAATGTTAACAAAACACTCTTACATACTTTATCTTGTCTTTCTGAGATGACTCTTTTTCTTTCAGAATAATTGAACAGTGTGTCACCCTCTAAACTTTTCATATATATCTATAAAAATGCTTAGGAAGGTCTTGCTATTTTGTGAATGATCAGGAAAGACCTTTCTGTTATGGTTCGTGGAGGTTGGGGTCTGAGCCAGGAAGAAAGCACATGCCAAGCAGATAAAGAAGCACCTACTGAGGCCTCAAGGCAAATGAGTCTCAGACCGGTCGAGTTTCTATTAAAGTAGGCATTTGAGATGCCCTTTGCCAAATAAGTTTCTTAATATAGTTTTCAAAAACAGTTCTTTGTTTACACATACTTTAGATATGTGTTTCAAGAGAGGTGGTAGAATTAGCAGAAATATAATTGGATTGAGCTCTAGCTCATATGTCCAAATTTTGCCAATAACATGTTGTAATTTTGGGAAAAGTCCAGAATTTCGACTTTGGTCAATCTGTCCACTTTTTATTTTAATTTAAATTAAATGCATTTTTAAATTTTTACATAAAAATGCAAAGCAGATACATATTAATGGGGTGCTGTACGATGTTTCAGTTCATGCATATGTTTTATAATGGTCTAATTAGGATAAGTTACCTATACCAAACATTTACATATACATACAACTTTTTGAAATGCAGAGTGTATAATTATTTTTTATAGTCACTGTACTGCAAAATAGCACACCAGCACAGCTTATTCTTGCCTGTCTGTACTTAGTGCCCACTGAATAGCCTCCCCTAGTCCCTTTCCTCCTATTTCCTCCCTCCCCCACCCCTCTTTATGCCTCTGGTCCTCACCATTTTATTTCCAAATCCTATGAGATCATTCAGTATTTATCTTTTGGTGCCAAACTTAATTCATTTAACACAATGATCTCCGGTCCCAGCTAGGCTGCTTAAAATGACAAGATTATCTTCTTGGTCAGACTGTCAAATTCCATGGTGTCTGAGTATCACATCTATGAGCCACAGTTTTTGTATCCATTCCTCAATTGATGGACATTTAATTTGTTTCCATTTCTTGGCCATTGTGGGTAGTGCTACAACAAAAGTGCAGATGTCTCTTCCATGTAGAAGTTTATTTCCTTTGTGTATATACCAAGTGGTGGGATTGCTGGATTCTACAGCAGTTCCACTTTTAAGCTTCTTCAGGGAAAGGACTCACACACTCTTCTCCTTTATGCTTGTGCTGTCTTACATTCTTGCCAACAGTGTGTAAGAATTCCCTTTGTTCCACATTGTCTCCAGCATGGGTTAGTTATTGTCTTTTGTGGTTTTGAAGTGGATTTCCTTAAGATAACCTTTTTATTAATTGCATCATTCCATGCTAATTTGGTATCTATTTACCATGTCAATAAAATTATATTTAAAAATATCCTACTATAAAGGGGCATTTGTGGGATTATTCTTATGTTTTGATTTTTTTAATCTCTAAAACTATTTATATATACAATTAAATGTTTGGGTCTCATCTTAAACCAAATTGAATTTATAACCTATCATTTTATCAAAGTTACCTTTATCGCTTATGATGAGCTTTGCCTTAAATTCTGTCGAATATAACATGGCCAAAGCAACATTTTCATATTTGTTGTTTATAATATTCTCTGAGTATATTTTTTCTCATCCTTTTCATTTTAACCAGATAAAATTGGCATCCAATGAACTTCTCTTTTCTTTTCTTTTTTTTTTTTTT
>NW_004524762.1:4846381-4848285 GCF_000260255.1 Octodon degus | reverse complement strand
TATTTGTACATATTGATATAAAGAGTTGAATAAGTTGTTTTTTTATTAATTTTATTGAGAAACAAATAGAGTTGAGTAAGTTAATGTGAGTGGAGTGGAAAAGAATCAGCTTCTCTTTTCTAAATAATTCTGTTAATAAATTATAGAAGGACTAAGAGAGGTATAGAACCATCATTTTACTAGAAAAGTAGTAATTATGTCAGTAACATAAATTGATTCTAAAACTAATACAATGCACAGTAATTTAAAAAGAAGAGTGTTTTACTACTTCTATATCTCTCTCCCATTTTGGTCCTTATTTCAAATAGGAAGGCAAACAAGGGAGGAGGAAGTGGGAACAAAGGAGAAGAGAAATAATTTAAGTGAAGTGCGATGATGATATAGTCTCAAAGAATTTTCTGTGAGATATTAATTAGATGGAAAGAGAATAGTAGCTTCCCAAAGCTATGAATAGATTAACAGACAACAACTGGGCCAATTGCTTACTCATATGTGGTTAACACTATCAACAATAAGATCTATAGACATCATAAGCCACTGATACAAGAAAATGTACTAGTTCTGTAACATATTTACAAGAAAGCGTTAAAACTCAACCCAACTACAATGAAGCATCAAATAATCCAAAACTGAGGGGTGCTTTTTAATAGCTTGTTTGTTCTTTTCAACAGTGGTGAGGCCATGATAAGAGAGAAAGGCCACTGAGCTATTACAGACCAGAGGACAATAAAGAGACAAGAAAACTACTTGAAAAACAATATTGGATATTGGAAGAGAAAAAAAATAGTGGAAAATTTTCTTAGGTCTAGTAAAATGTTCATATAAGTTAATAGTAACTTAATGATGCTAGTTTTCAGTTTCTGTAGTTGTATTATAGCTATACAATGTTAATGTTAGAGAAAACTAGGTGGAGTATTTGAGAATTCTCTATACTTTTTGCAACTTTACTCTAAATCTAAAATTATTTCAAGGGCCGGTGAGATAGCTCAGTGCATGAAAGTGCTTGCTTAGGCAAGTTTAGGCAGGCGCAGGGGACCACAGTTTGATCCCTGGCACCACACGCTGTGTGGAGTGAGCCTGCCAATAAATGAATAAATAAATGTATAAATAAATAAAATTATTTCAAAATACAAAATTTAAAAACAAAAATCATAAGGCAAACTTCTACCACCAATACAACCCAGCATTCTCATTTTTCAATTTTTTTTTCATTTGTATGGCATTGGTTATTTATTAAAGTTACTTACTAACCTCATAGATTGACAATTTGTTATTTTTGTTGTTATTTTTTCTTTATTCTGTATTGTCTACACATTTATCTTCTAGTCTTTTCATAATAGTTGTGTTTTTTAAATTTTGGGTGTTGATTACATTAATTTTCTGATTGTTCTATCTTGTGATTCTCTCTCATGGTCTTTGGATTCCTTCTACAGTTTGAGATCTGATGGGTCCTATACTTTAAGCATGCCTCACTTTCAAAATTTATAGGAATCAATTTTTCCCTAATAATGCCAAGCAGAGGAATTTAATTTTATCCTGCTGTGCTCAAGTGTGTTCATTTAATTTTGTAGGCTCATTTTACAAGCCCACACTTGAATTCTTGGGCACTTCCCTTTCCTTGTACCCTACAGCCAGCGGGAGAATTTTCCTAGCACCCTTCCACAGCTTGGAGTCCTCATCTAGCTCTTTCCAAGCAGGCGGGGGAGATAGCTCAGTAGAATAAGTGCTTGCCTGGCAAGTGCAAGGGCTTGAGTTCAGTTTCAGGGGACTAAGTGCTCGCATGGGTAAGAGCAGGGGCCAGGGCTCTATCCCTGGCTCCACATGCCGCACCGGCCTCGCGCTTGGGCACGCAGAGCCGGGGATGGAGTCCAGGCGTGTGGCACGCGTCTGTAATCCCAGCACTA
>NW_004524762.1:4842591-4846281 GCF_000260255.1 Octodon degus | reverse complement strand
CTCTGAGTATATTTTTTCTCATCCTTTTCATTTTAACCAGATAAAATTGGCATCCAATGAACTTCTCTTTTCTTTTCTTTTTTTTTTTTTTTTTTTCGGAACTGAGGATTGAACTCAGACCCTTGCACTTGCCAGGCAAGCACTTATTCTACTGAGCCATCTCCCCAGCCCCTGAACTGCTCTTTTCAAAGTCAACATTTTTTTTTTGTAAGAGTCTATAGGGTCTTACAATGTAAATTGGACTCTTAGTGATCCACCTGTGTTCAGTTTCCGAAAGAGCTGGGATTACAGGTCCACCACACCCAGTCTCAGTCACTGTCTCAGTGTACCCTGGGGGCAGGGCCAGCACAGTAGGCCCAGGGATTGAACTCCTGCCCTTTACATCTGCTTAAGCAGGTGCTTTAATCCGCCGAGCTGCTTGGTCAGCGCAACAATTTTGTATATGAACACCATGAACCTATCTTCATGATCAAAGATGAAAACAAATTTCCACAAAAATTTTCCAGTGATCTTTTCCGTATCTTTCTTTAAATAATTATATCCTATATCTTATAAATAAGACATAGACTCTCTTGTAAATAAACCATAGACTTTTGTATATATCTTCCTTTTCTAATCTATTTCTGTTCTAATAGGCCAGTGTGATGATCTTACTTAGTTTCAGATACATATTTTATTTATAAGGTCATGTTAAGTTTTTGTTTATATGAAACTGAATTTATTTTTCTCTCATTCATGAATAATTTCATATATTGCAGGATACAAAATTCTAGATTGAATGTTCTTTCCTCTACTTATTTAGAATGTGACAATTGATTCGTGGTTCCATTATCATGGTTAGAATGGTTTTTTCCAATTAAATTGTCCCTTTTGATCTTGATTCTCCTTTTGCAATTTCTATTTGACATCTGCCAGGTTTTGTTGCTCAATTGCTGTCTCCTAATCGTCCTCCTCCTCCCTTTAACTATGACTATTCTGATATTTTGCCACGTGTTAATTTTTTTCAGATGTGTATTTTCTAAAAGTTCAATTTTACTGATTTTCAAATTTGCTTATGCAATTTCATTATATTGTTTTTCTTCATTATTTTATTTACCTCATTTAAAATCATAGTTATTTTATATGCATCTATCTCAGTAACATAATGTAATAACTGAACTAAAAATTTGCCAGTTTTTGCTTTGTGCATTTTTTCTTCTTTCTTTCTTTGTTTTTCTTTTTCTTTTTTTCTCTTTTTTTTTATTTAGGACAGGATGTACAGGGTGTACAGGGTCTCAGTGTGTAGATTGTACTCATAGTGATCCTCCTGCTTACAGCCTCCCAAGTACTGGGATTACAGGTGCACATCACCATGCCCAGTCTCAATCACTGTCTCAGCGTGCCCCAGGGGTGGAGCTGGCATAGCAGGCGTGGGGATCAAACCTCTAGCCCCAGCGTCTGCCTAAACAGACACTTTAATCCACTGTGCTATTTGGCCTGCCTATTTTGTGCATTGCTACTCAGACAGCTTGGCAAATATTTTCCTCTAGGGAGGGCTTCTATTTACCTTTGCTGAGAGCCTCTTCTTCTAGCTCTTAAACACTTACTTAAGTAGTATATACTTTAAGTCTGGAATTATTATCTCCATTGCATGCAGTTCCAAAATATATTGCAACACATTAAGCTAACATTCTCCCTGCAAAGTGGCTTAAACAAAGGGTCTGTGTTCTGACTTATGAATCTGGGAATCAGCAGTGTGGGTCTGCTTCTATGGGTCACGTGAGATGTACGATAGACCACCTTGCGTGGTATTTAGTGACAAGCTAGTTCAGCAGTCCTGTGGGGTCTGGCTGATCTTGGTCCACACTCTGGCAGTAGCCCAACACACATTGAGTTCCAGTGTCTCTCAGGATCTAGAAGGCTGTACTGCACTTGTTCACACACAGCCTCAGAGTTCCCTGAGCACAGGTAAAAGTGTGCCTGGCCTTTGGGGCTTACAGTTCAGACTAGAATGCTGTCCTATCCACCACATTGTTTGGCTAAATAAGTGACAAGACAGCTGAAATTCAAAGGATGGGGAAAGAAAACCAAGGAAAAGATGAATAGCAACTATTTTACAATCATATTGCCATCCTAGCTCTACCCAAACTTTAACTTCAAACATTAATATCTAAAAATGTTCAAGAGATCAATAAATTTACTTCTCACTGCATGCCTATCATTTCTTTGTTCACTATCTCTTGTATTTTTCATTATTTATGAAATACATGTTCTGTTAATTCTGTTGGTCAGGGTCTCCAATTATACTGTATATATCTATAAATAATTCTTCTACACTACTTTTAAATGGTATTTAACTCTATAAAACTTTTGTGTTGGCATCTGATTTTCCTAAGAATTCTAGAGGCAGAATTCTATTGTTTTGTAGTATTTCCTTTGTCATTCTTTGGGGGTAATCTAGTCTTACTTTCTGACTGGATATACATTATTTTCTATTAACTTTAAGTAATGTATCATTTTCATAGAATAGGTTTAGGCATGGATTTATGTATGTATATATGTTTTTGTCTTGCTTTGGGCAGTAGGCTTTATTCACATGAAGCTCCCATTTTTCCTAATATTGATGTATTTTGTAAAATTATTTATTTATATATACTTTCTAATTTCATTATTCTATTATTTTAATTTAGATTTCATAATAGATGCATGCTGGACTTTCTCATTATATTCTGAACTTCTTTTAGAAACTTATTTTTCATCTGACTTTTCATCAGATTAACATATTCTGTCTCCTTGGCAATGTGGATAAAATTTTAATTCGTCTAGTTTTAAAAAGAATGCTAAATACCGATAAATTCAATAAACTTGGTTGTTACGTTGCATTCCATGTATGGTTCCAGTTTTCTTCTGTCTCTGTCTCTCTGTGTGTTTGTCTCTCTCTGCCTCATTTTTATTTCCTTGCAATTATTCATATTCATATTCATTGATGAAGTTTTATCTTTTTATTTCTTGTTCATTTTATCAATTGTTTTTAGCACATGTTTGTAGGACCTAATGATTACAGTGAGCTGGTAAATACACATAATGTATCTCAATTCCTTTTTTTCATCCTCTTCTCTCCCTTCCTTTAGTACATTAAATACACATAATGTATCTCAATTCCTTTTTTTCATCCTCTTCTCTCCCTTCCTTTAGTACATTCCTCCATGCATTGGTCACTTCCTTTTTGTAAATCATCCATTTTCCTTTTCCAATATTTTAATTTTGTTTTATAATTTATTTTTATTTTGGATGTCTCATATTAGAGAAATTTTGATATTTAAACTTGTATGTCTGATTTATTTTATTTAACATTATGGCATCAAGATGCATCCTACAGAAAGATTCTCACCCTGACTGTAAATAGGATCACAAGTCCGCATCTTGTACAGCAATTAACCACTAAGAAGAATATATGCAGTGTGTTATTTGTTGAATAACAAGTACCTGTGAATTAAGCTACTGTACTGCAGATGGTAATTTGTAACAGTAGTTTCATATTTGGAGTGCCTGTCATTCTGGTAGTCTGAATATGGGCGACTTGTCATGACACGCCATTTACTGCTATGATGTCTCTCGGGTAGGTGGATGTTCAAGAAGAAGGGGATGGTGAATGAAAGCAAGAGACAGGAAAAGGAATATTGTGGGAGGGTCCTGCTTCAAGGTTGTATA
>NW_004524762.1:4828050-4831378 GCF_000260255.1 Octodon degus | reverse complement strand
AAAAAAAGTCAGATTTTATTTATCTTCTTTTATAAAATTTATGTTCATAGGTAGAGTGTAGCTTTGTACCACTCTCTTAGTATTGTACATTGTCATGTCTTCCAACTTGGTTCTGAGAGGGTCAACCTAAATTTTCTAAAATCTGTAAATGCATTTTAACTTTCAGGATCATTTTAGGAAAAAAATTCAGTATGGTCTTCAAAACTAAAAAATGTTTTTCTTTACCTATGTAAGTAATCTATACAAGCATGCCTATGAGCAAGTAGCATAATTTTCCCTGAAAATTGTCTCAGTATGCAAGAAGTGATTTTAGCAGAACTAGTGTTCACTCGGAAGTGGTTCTCCTATTCTTTCTTCTAACTTTGGACCATGAGGAAACGTTGGATCTTAGGGTTCATAGCATAATTACCCCTCTTCTATCGTGCATTTAAGGCTTCTTTTGCCTAATGGTAGAAATTGTATTTTTTTCTATGACATGGAAATCAGGAAATATATTATTTATTCCATAATAAATAGAGTATGTTTCGTGTATGTTCATAGATGGATTTTTTCTGACCTTTTCTCCAGTGAAAATATCTCCCTGACTCTGTGTGTGTGTGTGTGTGTGTGTGTGTGTGTGTGTGTGTGTGTTTCTGAATATCTCAGTTGGTACACTTGCAAATACCTGTGGAAAAGGAATTCAGTTCACCTCATTATTTTGAGCATAAACACATTTCTTGTAGCAAGTGCGGGAAGGCTATCTCCTGAGTATTGACTGAAATCAAGTTCATCATAATCAGATGTTCCTGGGCTGGGGAGATAGGTTAGTGGTCTAAGCACCAGGCTGGCAAGCACAAGGACCCTCATTCAGTCCTGAGTACCTCATGCCATGCCAGCCCTGTGCTGAAGCAGCCACCAAAATCAGACTTGGTGGCACACACCTATAATCCTAGAGCTGAGGAGGCTGAGACGGGAGGATCACTATAAGTCTGAGTTGTGTAACAAGAGCTTATACCAGATAAATAAATAAAATATTTTTTTAATGTTCCTGCCTCACCATTTGGTAGTGTAGGCCTGGGCCCTATGGGCACTAAGTAAAGACATTTACTGATAGCTATGTGTGTGTGTGTGTGTGTGTGTGTGTGTGTGTGTGTGTGTGTGTGTGTTTGGTGGGGATGATAGCTTCTGTGGCATGCTTGCACAGTATGTGTACGGGCACATGTGCAGGGCATGAGGGAAGTGAATAATGCCTTTCCAAATTGCAGCATGAATATTATACTAATCACAGAAGAAATTTATTCTTTATCAGTAGGAAAAAAAAAGGAAAAATATGTTTGTTAAATACCTGTAATTTTGCCTGGAAAGCCCAGCTTAAAAAACAAATCTTAAGCAATCTTAAAATGTGATAGGATAGAGATTTCCAGAGATAGGATCTGAAACTGTGTTCTCTGTCCCACAAGACAATGAAAATGTGCCACAAAAGGACAGATCTGAGAACAAGCAGTGGTTTTACTGTTAGCAAATGCTATTAAAAAAGATTATTTGTTTAAATCCTACTAGTCAGATATCACCTTAAAAGGCACCCAAATTAATAGATTATTCTTATTTCTATATTAAAGTAAAATTTAAAATACAGATACTAGAAGAAACACTTTCAAACTCTTTACTGAGAAATCAATCTGACTAGGCTATTTATTTACTGTCAATTGGAAATGAAACAAATTGAACACACATCAGTTTTGTTTTTCATCCCTAGTATGAAATGAGTAACTTGGAGGTGAAGGGTAAGTATGTGTTTGGGACAGTAAAAAAGAAGAAATAATCTTGTGTTTTTATGTATATAAAACTTTCATCTTTTCAGATATGCAGTGAAAGAATTATTGTTATTCTGTCTAGTTTACAGATCAGGAAATGACTCTCCTAGGCCTAACAGAGCCATGCTGCAGCTCTCTAGAGCATCCCGACAGCATGGGCAAGGCAACCGTCCCTGGGTTCCGAGGTGGCTGACTTGGGTTTTGGTGAACAGTTCTCTTAGTGAGGTATAAAGATGGCAACAGAGAGCAGACATTTCCACACCCTAATTTTGTGTTTCCCCTGTGTTTAGATAGGTTTGAGGAATTGTCTAGAATAAAAGTAGTCAATTTTATAGATATATAGTTATATTCTCTTAATGAATAGAGGGATTTGTTGTAATAGTGTTTGTGGATAGGAATTCATATCTGCATCTTGTACAGCTAATAACCACTAGGAAGAGAGTATGCAACGTGTTAATTATTGAAACTGTCATACCAATTTGTTTTGAAAGCTGTCTCATTGCTGTTTGTCTCTCAATAAAATTATGGGGGAAAAAAAGAAAGAAAAATAAATGAATAAATAAAAATAAAGATAGTCAATTTTTACTCTGTTGGGTATCAGCACACTGGCTCTGTCTTCTCTTAGAAAATAGAAAATTGGAGATGTTCTTTTTACCTGGTAGGCCATGCTGCAAAACAAAACATAGCTATTTGTCTTTGTTCTGTCTCTCTTGACTTCTCTATCAGGAATTTTTCTGTACAATTAAACCTTTGTTTTTTAAAATAATATGCAAACTTTGTATCTTAACTAGAGCTAAAAATGATTCACCAAATTCACTAACAATATATCTTCCAAACCAAGAAAAACCTGTTTTATCTTGTTTTGGTGACAAACATGAAAGTAGTTACAACCTTTCTTTTGTCCCTTTCAGTTGCCATACTAAGTAATAGCTGCAGTCTAGCCTTCAATTCTGGTTTAAGAAGTTTTTCTAGCTTAAGAAAAACAATCTCATTTCATTAATAGCTATACTTGGGTAACTGTCAGAGTAGCTTTCCTTACACTGAGTTGAAATCTCCTTCTGTCTTTTCTGTTCCAGGTGGCTGGCTTGACCTCTGGATCCCTGCCAGGTCCAGGGCGGCTCTTAGCTGGCTTGACCTCTGAGTCCCTGCTGGGTCCAGAGTGGCACTTTTCTGACTGACAGCCCATGTGGATGCTCTGACTCAGTTCTGAGTCTCTCATTATGTTCCCATTTTCAAGAACTACATTCCCAGTTTCTTCTTTCATCAATGTGGTTTCCTTGCTCTTGCAACTTCCTGCATCCTCCACCTCACCCTCCTTAGTGTCTCACTAAGCTGCTTCACAGTACAACACAATTCTGCGGATTTTATCTTTCCAGCCAGAGTGCTCAGAGATAGAAATTGTTCTGGAGGATTTCTTAGTATTAAAGGATTTTACTAAGTCACACAAACCCTAATTGGAGCATTTCTGGAAGAAAAAAACATCTTGAAGGTAATCCACAAAAATAGATACACAGGACGCTGGAATTGATTTTAGT
>NW_004524762.1:4824970-4827950 GCF_000260255.1 Octodon degus | reverse complement strand
AAAAAAAATAAAAAAAGATGCATCCTACAAAATGACTTCTGTAGAGATTCTTAAATTTCCTTGATGGCTGTATACTCATGGTTTCATTTAGCATGTTCACCATTCCCTTGTATTTTCTACAAAGTGCAATTGGACTTAGATATTATGAAGTGAAGATTATATTATTAGAGGATCAAGTTGACACATAGAATGTTATATATACTTTCTTCAGAAATTCATAATTTTAAGGGTTGGCGAGAAAGCTCAGGACTAAGCACCTACATAAGCAAGCACAGGTATGGGGATTCGATGGGCTGCACGTTGTCCCTGCCCCCAGGCACACTGAGCCAGCCACCAAGACAGGGCATGGTTGTGCATGCCTGTCATCCTGGCCCTGGGGAGGCTAAAAACAAGAGGATCACGATGAGTTTAAGTTGCACTATGAGATCCTGTACCACATACATTAAAAAAGAAATTCAGAATTTCTTATACTCTACAACTTTTATGATTATCAACCATGATGTTCATGGTGAGACACACCAATTTACTGAGAATTGTAAAATATTCTAGGTCCATGTTCATGCTTCACTAGGTAGAATCATTCTGTAAAAAGATTATGATTTACCAGTTATTTGGTTGGCCAGAGTACAAAGAGCAATGAAAAGATTATTTATTTATGAATTTATTCATTTATATATTTGATATGGGGTCTCTCTTTTCCTCAGGCTGGTTTTAAACTCCTGAGCTCAAGCAGTCCTTCTATTTCAGGTTTATAAGCCTGGTGGACCACGGGTTGGGGGGACAATTTGTTTCCCATAATTTACCATTTATCCAAATATTTACTTTAACATTTACAAATGAAACTTGTAAGGACTGAGTGTCCTTAAACATTTACAAATGAAATTTGTTTCTCTCTTTGTTCCAGGGGGCTGTTAGTCCTAATGGTTAAATTGTTTCATCTTCGGCCAAATAGTCAAAGTAGTTCTCAAGTATCCTGCCTTATCTTTCTTGCTGTGATATGGCAAGAGGCTTTGGATCCTCTTTCAATTTCTCTTTCCCTTCCCAGAATCAGCTAATTTTTCAAAGCTCTACTTTCTTTATTTAGAAATCACAATCTGGGACCCAAGTTTATGCACTGCTTTTGGTTCAGAAAATTGCTTCTTTTTCCATGGACAGAGCTCAGAACTATGTATTTTCTATATAAAATATAACATATATTTATACTTATAATGCAAATTCAAATTTAGGACAACTCCTGGTTTTCACATGTACTCATTAATCTCAACATCTGTATTGTGTTTTTTGTATTAAAAATATGTTTTAAAAGCTGTTACCAGTTTACTTTATTATTTAATTCACATACAATAGGTTTTCTTGCTTTTTGTTTTCTTGTGGCCAGCTCAGCCTGCCCACGGGGTGGGGCTGGCACAGCATGTGGTGCCTGGGATTGAACCACAATCCCTGTGCTTGCCTGCACTTGCCTAAGCAGGTGCTTTAGACCACTGAGCTATCGTGCCAGCTCCACAATAGTTTGTGGATAACAGTTACATGACTACCAACACACTAGTTTTTAAAATGGTATAGTATTTTTCAGTTCTTTTGATTTTTACACTTTGTCAGAAATATAACAAATTGTCACAATTTAACGTCTCCTAGAAGTTATCTTTTGTAGAGCAATGCTTCTAGCAGAAGACACATGTCAAGTCAATCTTATTTTCCTCTTAGAAGTCACTTTGCTCGACATTTAGACTGTACTCAGATTACTTCTGCACATTTCCTCAGGACCACATCCTGGTAAGTTGGGAAATTTTTCTGCCCTCAGGAATACCGCATGCTCTGGCTCCCTCCTTCCATTTGCACCTGCACAGATGCTCATTTTTCTGAAGGTCTTATGTCTTCACAATCATTTAAATTTTTTGTTTCCAAATATATATTCTCTCAGTTGTGCTTCCTATGTTGGGATGAGTTAACTACACTAATTGCCTCTGGCATTTTTCAAGTCTGTTTAGCAGCAAATCCTGGGGTCAGTGACTCCTCATGGCTGTAACAGGAATCTAGATCCTCTTCTGAGTGGTCTTCTTCTGCACGCTGAAAGTACTTACAGAGGTGGCGACTCCATATCGACCTCACATTAAAAAAGGGGAGGGATGCTAAAAAATGGGACAAAATGTTAAGAAAAGAATAGCAGCTATGGGGAGATAGCTAAACAGACTAAGCAAAAGGCTGGCAAGCCCAAGGACCCATGTTCAATCCCTGGTTTTGCATGCTGTGCAGGCCCCACACTGAGCTGGCTACAGAAACTAGGTATGGTGTCATAAACCTATAATCCCAGTGCTGGGGAAGCTGAGATAGGAGGATCACTATGGGTCTGAGCTGCAAAGCAAGACCCTGTACCAAATAAATAAATAAATAAATAGGCAGCCAACATAAAATAGTGAAGAAACTAACAACAGCAATAATAATAATAATGACTGGAGAGCTTCCCGCTACCCTGCAATGGCGGGACCTATTACTGGTCCCACCCCAGGGGCAGCATGGGTGAGACCCTCTTCTACCACCTTGGGACACCACACCACCACTCCGCAGCACCTCTCCCACCCTGCCCGCCAAGTAGGAATTTCTGCCCCATTCAGGACTCCCCAGACCCAGTCCTAGCCCAGGCCCAGTGAGAGTAAGGGAGAGCTGCCTCTCCCCCTACTCCACCTTGTCCCTTCCAGGCTCAGCTCAGGCCTGGCATACAGGCCTGGGGTAAAACCATGCAGCTGCAAATCCCTGCAGAGAGTGTAGAGGACAGAACCACTCAGCCAGTCCAGGAGAAGAACATATTGCCAGAGGGGCACAACAGGTTCACCCTCAAGGGCAGTAGCAGGAAGGAGCTGAGCACAACAGCCAGACCTAAGCCAAGCACAGCTGGATAAATCCAAACTTTGTAGATCTGCACCTGAACTTCAGTACGTGCTAAGGTTATAACTACAAAGAAGATCTACAACAAAAGTCAGAA
>NW_004524762.1:4823126-4824870 GCF_000260255.1 Octodon degus | reverse complement strand
TTTTTTTTTTACTTTTTTTTTGATATGGTCTCACTATGTAGTTCAGGCTGGCCTTGAACTCACTACGTAGCCCAGGCTGGCTTCCAACTTTTGGTGATCCTCCTGCCCGAGCCTCCTGAGTGCTGAAATTACAGGCATGTACCACCATGCCTGGCACTTCATTTTCTTTATTTGTTGATGGACATAAGTTGTTTCCAAAATTTACCTGTTATGAGTTGTGCTGCTATAAATATAAGTATGCATAGATCAGTATTATATAGATAGAAGTCTTCTTTTGTGAGTGTCATTTTGTGCTGTCATGGCTCCTTGGATGTTCTGAGTCATTTCAAAACATTTACCTTTCAAGGTCATTTTGACTTTGGAGAAAATTCAGAAGCTGCATTTGTCCAGAGTCAGTGAATAATGTGGATGAGTACACACCAAATGCTCTCATACGGTAGAAGCTGGTATAAATGACAATCAACAAGTGGATCAAAATATATAGCGAATATTTAAAATTTAAAAAATAATATTGCAAGTAAGATACATCGTTATTAATTTTCCTTAAAATTCTCAGTATTTTTTCCTTGCTTCAGACACTTTTTTTAATTTAATTTATGTACTTAGTACAGGGTCTCATTATACAGCTGAGACTCATAATCCTCCCGTTTTTAGCCTTCCCAGTGCTGAGATTACAGGCCTGTGTCACCACGCCCAGACTCCGTGGCCAGCTCAGTGGACCCAGAGGTGGGGCCATGAACACATTTATCTCATCCTTCACAATGTCTATTTTGCTATAACAATTTTTTTGCCAGGAGGAAGGGTCTACAGTGTGTTCAGGGTGTCACTACAAGACTCATCATGATCCACCTGTTTACAGCCTCCCAAGAGCTGAGATTATAGGCAGACACCTCAACACCCAGTCTCAATTACCATCTCAGAGCACCCTGCGGTCAGGGCTGGCATGCAGGCCCAGGGTTTGAACCCCCAACTCCTATGCTTGCTTGCAGGTGCTTTAATCCTCTGAGCTATTTGGCCGGCCCTTTGTAATAATTTTATTTTAATTTAAACATTCATTGCATCTTTTAAGCATTATGTGTGCATACATATGTGTATGTGTATATAAATTTATTTTTTGGAACTGTACTTCAAATACACATCTGTAGCTTTCTCTTTCCCAGTGATCTGTCACCTCCCTATCTGGAGCATATCTATTACCCTTACATTTCCTCCTATGTGGTGAATTCTTGGTTGCCTTAGCAAAATTCTCAGTGAAGTGAATCTGTCCTGAACACATCACTGATAAGGGGGACAGACATGGTCCATCTGTAATCAAATCAGATTGGGCAAAGAGGTGGGACATCTAATTTTTAATATGCCTGTTGCAGTCAGCTCACAAAGCTGACTGGTGCCTGACAGACTTCTCTCTGAGGAATATAAAAAATAAAGAGCTCAGCCTGTAAATATGTGACTATCTGGGCCTAGTGCTAGGTGGAGCCACAGAAGCTTTCTTACATCATAGAAGTATAAGTCCCAACAACAAGAGTTTGTTTCATATATGTGTGCTTATGTTTATAGCAGCACAATTTCTGATAGCCAAATCTTGGAAACAACCAAGATGCCCATCACCTGAGGAATGGTTGAAAAAGTTGTATTTTTTCACAATGGAGTATTGCTAAGCTTTAAAGAATGATAAACTTGAAGCCTTTATATTGAAGTGGATGCCACTTGAAGATGTACTTATAAGTGAAATAAACCAGACACA
>NW_004524762.1:4818427-4821851 GCF_000260255.1 Octodon degus | reverse complement strand
GTATCTGTGTATTCAAAATGGTTAAGATAGATAATAGTTACATTCTCTTAATGAATAGAGGGATTTGTTCTAATAGTGTTTGTAAATAGGATATCATGTCCGCATCTTGTATAGCAATTAACCACTAGGAAGAATGTATGCAATGTGTTAATTATTGAAACTGTCCTACCAATTTGGCTTAAAACTGTCTCATTGCTATTTGTTTCTCAATAAAATTATAAAAAAAATAAAAATAAAATGTCAAAATTTAAAAAAAAGGAGGACTTTCAGAACTGCTTTGGAGAATAGCAAGAATGATGGGATGTGTTCAAAGTGAGAGGGAGTATTTTAAGGCGAATTAATGACAATGTGACTTTTAATAAATTTAAAAATTAAAATAAAAAAAAGAGTTTGTTTCAGAGAGCAAAGAACAGAGAAGTTGATCAAACAGAAAAAAGACTAAGAATGAGACTATGCTGCTAGAGTGGTTGCCTTGCTTCCTCACAGCTTTCTGGTTGCTTCTAATTCTAGTACATGAGTGTATTTCCAATAATGCCTTCTTTCTTTGAAGTAGAGTGGAAACCCCATGTTCTTTGAATCAAGAAGACCCTTATTAAAGCATCTCTTTACTGGACTCGATCACTTCAACCTGTGTACTCCCTCCATTCCTAGAACAACATATCACCAAGCTATGCTTCCTGCCATCTTCAAACTGTAAAGATTCTTAAGTACTGGTGTACCATTGGTACCCTTTCTTAGCATAGTAAGCCCTTATTGTATAAATTTGCCATTACATAAAAGACTATTTGTAGAATCGTATGTTACTGTTTATGATTAGCTGCATGAAATATACATGACACTTACTGAGTACTGGGTATCTTTGTATACCTATAAACACTAGTGAGTTCTGTTGAGAGATGTAATTCAGGTACTTAGAAATAGTTGGATCCTTGAGGTCTTATATCTAAGTGGAACCAGAACAATTTAGGGCTGATGTTTCCCTTTGCTGAGGCAAAGCCAATCTCAATACTCAGCTATTGCCTGTGAATGATGACACTTTGCCCATCTTACTGTGGTAATAAGCACTGCCATCAACCAAGAGCAGGTAGCAGTCATGCTTTCCTCCTCCTCCCTTCATATGGTTTTCTTGAATTTGAGTAGTTTCCTGTTAGACCCTTGAAGGGCTGCCCTGCATATCTCCAGATCCCTGTCTATGCCTCTGTTTCATGTGCTGTGTCCTCCCCTGCATACCAGAACTGCTCAGGTCCTCTTGGACCACAGCAGGGGCATCAGGCTCTATGTGGCTCTCCTTTTCTGCTCTGTGGCCTGGACCTGGCTCACAGCAGTGCTGGAGCAATTGTGGAATGCCTCTCATTTATTTTCCATTTATAAGTTTATTGTCCTTAACTTATCTTCTTGTATGACTTTTTAATTAAGCTAATCTTTTTAAATATCTATTTTTTGTGTGGTTTTATTCTTGCTGTTTGAATGAAAAGGGCAAACCTGGTCTTAATTAATTGATCTTGGCTGGAAGCAGAAGCTATGTGACATTTGTTAAGAACTTGTTTATTTGGGAAAGTTTGCTAAATATTGTAGGTAGTATACTTAACTGCATTTGTCCATTTGTAAGATTTTCTTTAATTTCTATTTAGGGTGTTAAGCAAAGAGATGTATGTCACACTCGTAACTTAAGCTGGCCTTCTGTGATGAAAATATCCCTAACATATGTATAACACATGTTAAACTTTGGTCTTGTGTATGTTGTTTGTTTCGTTGGCTAGGTCACTGGTTTTTTGAGACACATTCCTGCTATGTATCCCAGGCTGGCCTCCAACTTTGAGTCCTCTGGCCCACCTTCCCAGTGTGCTGAGATTATAGGAATTTAGTCTTTATTGTTTTTTTTTTCTTTTTACGTTTATTTATTTATTTATTTATGCGTGTGTGTGTGTGTGTGTGTGTGTGTGTGTGTGGCCAGCTCAGCCCACCAGGGGGCGGGGCTGGCTGGCATGTGGTGCTGGGGGATTGAACCGTGGTCCTTGTGCTTTGCCAAGCTTGTTCCAAGTAGGTGCTTTAGACCACTGAGCCATCTCGCCAGCCCTAGTCTTTATTGTTGCTCAGGGCTGAAGTGAAGAGCAATGAGTTAACAATAGATTAAAGTGCCATCCCTTTTTCTTCCGAAGAAATCCATTGCAGTGAATTACTTAAGTAAAAATAGTTTTTCCCAAGAGGAATTTATTTCTTGAAGGATAATTATCTGTTTTAGATGCCTATAATTTTCAATTATGTTTGGTTGGATTCTGAATTGTGACTGTGGGAAGTGCTGCAAGATTTAGAAACTTAGTTCCTATCCAATTCACGCTATTTCTTTCCAAAGCTCAAGGGAGTCAAACATTTTTAGAAAGAATAGAATTCTGAAACCATTCACAAGTAAGCACTGTGATCACACCACCAAAAAAACACAATTAATATAGTCAACAGTAATAAGAGTGTATTAATACTTTTTGTAAAATTGAAATGGCCCAATGATCTTTCCTTTGCCTAGAAAAATATCCACTTAAAAAGAAAGAAAGAAAAATATCCACTTAATTGTGAAGTCCAAAAGGGATTCTTTTGGCTGTTTGCTGATGCTTAGAGAATGAGTCTGGGAGTGTCACAGTTCCTAAGCAAGTAGTTTGGATTACAGTAAAATCATTCAATAAATGAAGCCTTGAGGCTTTCCCTTAGAGAAAGACCAGGATATTGAGGCTAATAAGTAATACTGTCTCTCTTTGCTGAAGGAATGCTAGTAATATGAGAATCCAGATGTGAAGCCCCTGGTGTCTGCAAGATTCCTTACAGATGACTTATATCAGGCCATTAAGAGAGAGAAGAGCCTGGTTATTAAAAAATGATAAATACAAATTAGTTCTGAAAGTAAACAGGGCTTTTTATTACAAATAACCAAACACATCCCTGAGGATAAGTTTTCATATTGTCTCTGAGAGTTGTCAACCATTATCGAATTACGATCTTCCTCCCTACCATAGCTTTGCTCTGCATATCATAGATACTGTCACTTTCCCAATAGAGCAAAAATACAAATCAAAGCAAAAAACCAAAATTGTTGAGTATATGATTTTTTTATTAATTCCAAAACTGAAAATCAACTGCTGTTTCTCGCATACTTCAGGATGAAATATCCTTGTTTCCTAAGGCCTACAAATAAAGCTCTGGATCATTTAATATAAAAGGCACAGTTTTGGGGTAGGCTAAAGACCCAGAATAGCTTAGTAACATAAATACGTGTCTAGGAGCCATGCTGACCAGCTGCAGTCTGACAAGTGTTCTTTCCTCATCCACCTGAAAGCCAGAGAAATGTCAGAAATCAAGAATGATCCACTCACTGATGGATCAAGAACCATAAATCAAAGAATCCCAGCTGATTGCCCAGGTGCTTTGCTAACCT
>NW_004524762.1:4775802-4814382 GCF_000260255.1 Octodon degus | reverse complement strand
TCCTTAGCTTTTGATTTTAGAATGCTTCACAGATAAAGATTTTCTGGGTCTTTCTCAAATTTTAAAAAATTTCAAAGTAATTGAAGACAAACGGAAATGTTTCTTAAGACTATTGCTAATGTCTGTCTCTCTAGCTTTCAAATCTCTGACTTGGAGCTCAGTGGAAATTTAACCTTTTTATATTTCTTCCTTTGGTGACTCACAGTCTCTGGAATCAATAAGGTCCGCGTTACTTTCCAGCTCAACTTGCTTTCATTCATGAGACCTATAGGAACCAATAGGCAGCTAATCAAAGTCACTAAAATATTAAAACAGGTGAATTGTTAGATTTCTATGGAATAGGGGAAATTTTTGTCTCTTTCCCCATTGAGGTTAATGTGAGTTCTGACATGTTTAAGATTTTTATCGGTGATTGTTGAAATAGTACCTGTCCCATTCAGACTCATTGCTCCAAATGGAGCAGAGCCTTTAACTTGATAAACTTTCTAAATTATTACGGAAAGTCTGTGTTAGCCCTGCATGCATTTTATCACTGATGAAATTAGAGTTATTTTGTGATTGTAAGGCACTGTCTGGGTTGTACTTATTCTCATGGTAGACAGGAGGTTAGATTTTGTATTTACTTAGAAATAGAAATGCATTCAGTAGAATTAGTCCTGTATTCTAATACTGTAATAGAATTGAACTCATGCATTAATGTCTTGGCCTTTCATTCATTCATTTGGTTCAAATAAAAATAGAAGCAAGCCATTTCTGTGTTACTATGGCATTAATTTCATTATCTAGAAACTTACTGTTAGAAGAGTGATAATTCTTTGTTTAAATTTCCTCTATGATTTATATCTCTAGCTCATTGTTTGTTCTGTTCTAATGTGGTTTTTAGGGTTGTTTTGTATTTTATTTACACAGTTTGACATACATTCTTTAATTTCTGTTAATTTATATTTATCCTTTTTATGTTTAAACTTACTAAGAATAACTTCTGGGTCCCTTCTGGATGATACTGTTTTCTACAGTAACATCTCATATTTAAACTTGAAGACACGTGTAGCATGTATTATCAGAAGATAAAAATAAAAAGTATATGTAAAAACTGAAAAAAAAAGAATAGACAGTGCAATATCATGAATTATAGATGAGAGGGTAGGAGAATTATGCTGCCTCTATCAGATTACTGACATGGCAAGACTAGAAGTATGTGTTGGGACTCTTATTCATGCTTTTCAGCAAAAGTGGCTAAGCACTCCAGTCTGTCAGGTGATAAGGGACTCATGCTCACCATGAGCCAATGGGAAAGCTGCATCTTCAGTTTTTTCCCTGACGTGTTGCATATGGCTTGGGGTAGTTGGTAGCTATATTCATCATTTAGTAAGCTCTGGCTAGTTTGGCCAAGCTGCTTTTTAAAATGCTCTAAAAGCCTTATTTTCACTGCTCAGTCACTGTGCCTGGAGCCTGAGTCCACTTGTTTAGATCAATTTTCTTAATTCAAACATTATTGCATATAACAACCTATTAAATTATTTTATTCTGGGGACCAGGGCGATAGCTCAGTAGAATAAGTACTTTCCTGGCAAGTGCAGGGTTCTGAGTTTGATCCCCAGTCCTGCAGGAAAAAAAAGAAAAGAAACAAAGAAAGAAAGAAAGAAAGAAAGAAAGAAAGAAAGAAAGAAAGAAGGAAGGAAGGAAGGAAGGAAGGAAGGAAGAAAGAAAGAAAGAAAGAAAGAAAGAAAGAAAGAAAGAAAGAAAGAAAGAAAGGAAAAGAAAAAAAGAAATTATTTTATCCAATGTTCCTTAATGGTAATTTTATGATTATACTGCTTAAACAATTTTTTGGTGGATAGGAATGTTTTACTCAGAGCTCAAGTTACAGAATTCCAATTTAATAATGCTAAATGCTAGCAGCACGCTGTCATTATAAGTCATATCCTCTATATACATCAAGTATAGTATGGTGTGGTATGTCAACCTGAACTCTTTAACCTACTGTTGGTTCTGCTTTTAAAATCCTTAACTACTCCAGATCATTAGGATGTATTCTACCTTTTGTATAGCACAATTCTTTCTTTTGCTTTTGCCTAGCTACAGCTATTGCTTTCCTAAATCTACTGTTAGCTATCATAGAATTTGCAGTAATTCAGAAGTGACTAACGATCACTTGGTCATGGAATTTGGTTATTCAGTTATTTGAAGTCAGAACCATTAACCTTTGTGATTTTGAAGGACTTTAATTATTTCTGTGAACTTTTTTGCCTCTGTTATTGAAAATAATTATTTGTGAGAAAATCTGCACATAAAAATCACCTTCCTGGGCTGGTGAGATGGCTCAGTGGTCTAAAGCACCTACTTAGAACAAGCTCAGCAAAGCACAGGGACCACAGTTCAATCCCCCAGCACCACAAGCCAGCCAGCCCCACCCCCTGGTGGGCTGAGCTGGCCACACACACACACACACACACACACACACATAAATAAATAAATAAGTAAATAGATAAATAAAATTAAAATAAAAAACATCTTCCTGGCAAGTGCAAGGTACCAAGTTTGATCCCTAGTACAGGAAAAAAAGAAGGAGGAGGAAGGGGAAGAGGAGGAGGAAGAAGAGCAAGAGAAGGAAAAGGAGGAAGAGGAAGAGGCAAGTAAAACAAAATCTGTACATGGGTGAGTACAGATTACACACGTGCATATATGTGTGTGCACATGTACATGTAGAGCCAAACTCAAACATGATAGTAAAATATTTTACAATGCATAGGAAATTAAACCCTAAGGTGTATTGGACTCATTTTAAAAAGGAATAGAAAAAGCTAAAATTTTAATTTAATAATGGATAATGTCAAAAGATTCTTGCCATCTTTAAAGCACTGGGATTATAGGCACATGCCACCGTGCCCAGTCTCTGTTGATGTCCCAGCATGTCCCAGGGGCGAGGCTGGCACAGCACACCGCATATCAAACCCCAGATCCTGCCCCTGCCTAAGCAGAAACTGTCTTACCAATTTAGTTTAAAACTATATCATTGCTATTTGTTTCATAAACTTGAGCCGGAATTCAAGCTCTGGATGAGGGTCCAGTCATACACCTAGTTTCATAACTAACTAGTAGTAAAGGCCCAGAGAGACAGAATGGTTTGCCACACAGTTGTAGAATAATCCTGTCTCTACTTAAGGAAAATCCCTATAGCAGCAAATAAAGTAAAAACACTATGGGCCTTTCAAAACATTTTGAACCACCATTCTAGGTAACTTTTAGGGTATCTTTAATTATAAGAACTGTATTTTGCCAAGACATTAACTAGAAAGCCATGTTTTCTAAACCAGGGCACTGAAGTATTTCTATTTTATGAAGTTGAACAATGACTTTGCATTTTTAACGTAGTGTTATGTTTCAAGGAAATATACGGCAAGCAGTGGCTGAGCCATGATTCAGGCCATTTTGCCTAAGATACGCTCACACTGTCTTGGGTCACTGTGCTACTAGGACAGGAAAGTTTACCAAGCACTGGGCTAGAAAATTCTGAAGAATTTTTTCCAGATAAATAACAAATACTTCTATACAGAGCCAGTATAAAGTCAGATTCTAATTTCATCTAGTCAGATCCATTTTGTCTTAAAAATGAGAAAAGACTATTAAAATAAAAATAAAGTCAACAAATGTCATCATAGCATTTTATCTGTAAATAGATGTGTACAAAACACAACGTTTCAATTCATCTACTCTGAAACCTCATGAATGCCTCACTGCGATGAACATGGTACTTCCTACGTGTCTGATATATGTCTTATTATACTGACACTTTCTTCCTCCTCCATTGGAAAACTTTCAGCAAATGGAGATTCTGATCTCTTTTTCACACATAAAATTTTAAAAGTGACATTTTTCCTACCTGTCTTATAACTATAAATTGAACAACAAGTTTATCTAAACTTGGACTTAGACCTATAACAGCAGCAGAATTATTTCCTTAAAGCACTTAACAACTGACATGATTTGAGTTGTAGCTATGAATATTTTATTATATATACTAGTCATAAAGAAGAGACACTATTAACTTGATGTAGGCCACTAAATTTTCCATTGTTATTTGTAAAGTTGATAATATTACTCTGTACTTTATTTTTTATTTTAAAGAAAATAAAAATAAAAAAAGATACAGAATTTCATTATGATAGGAACTTAATAGTGGTTGTTATATTGCAAATTGTTATCTTCAAAGTAGTTGTTCAGATTACCAGATATAGGCATGCAAAATTGATCAAACAATTAAGCATTACCTATTCACTTCAATAACCCAAAAGAAATTAGGTAATGTAGATAGCTAAGATAATTTAATTATCTTAGCTATCTTTTGCATATATATATTTTTTTTCTGTACTTCTTTTGTCTTTTTCTCCAACACAGTTCTTTCCTTTTGAGCAATTTTTTCCCTTTCACGTTATCTATTGTACCTTTCAGATTTTATTTACTCTTTCTGTTTCTTATACTAGGGAGACACTGCAATGTTCTCTTTCTTTATAGCAGTGTAATATCCCTTTGTATAAAAATATCACATCATTTTCATCTGTTCCTTGGTTGATGGGCATTTAGGTTGTTTCCAAGATTTAGCTATGACAAACTATGCTGCTATAAGCATGTGTGCACATATAAATATTATTTTTAATTAGGATATGCTAATATAAATTTTAATTTTATTTGAACAATTTTTATATTAGATGAGTGTCAGGATGCTTTTAGTACTTCTGAGTACATAAAAGTTCTCTTAATGTCCTATAGTAAGTAAAGGATTTCATGTCATTTCTCTAAATGTACTTTCTGTTAATAAAGATAAAGTTGTAGGAAGTTGGAAGGAAACTGTGAAATATATTTCATGTGAACAAAAATGGGACACCCTACAGTTGAACTTTTAATTCTCCCAGGTATTGACTTAAAAAATAAACTTTTATATTCAGTTCATATATACACTAAGATTTAAATTTTAGATCACATAACATCTATTAATGAGTTTATATATTTATTTTTAAGGTTGCAAAATGTATTACCTTTATTCTTTCAGTTTTTATAACTTTCCATAGGATCCTTTTGACAAAACAATACTTTTTCTTCTTAAATGACAAGCAAAATATGTCACATAAAATTAAATATGTAAACTGTTTTGGAGAACCCTGAAGATTTTATCAGAAGTTTTGTTCTTACATTGCATTTTCTTGAACTGCATCACTGAAATTGAACATATGACTTAATTCTAATAACACTACTGTTTGCGTTCATTTCTGAAATGGAATTTAGAAAACCTCTCAACAAACTATGTCATAAAAGAACTTCTGTGTTAAACTAATCTGTATGTAGTTTTTGAGTTTAGTGAGAAAGACAACAGCATGTAAAATACTTGATTGAGCTTTGAAGGCCTGGTACAACATCACAACTGCAACACACCTATATAAATCATATGGGCAATGACCCCATTGAAATAAGCCCCTTCAAATCATGTGGCTGCATAAATCACAAGGTTCCATTACCAAGGAACTCTGGCAGCTCATACAAAAGCTGCCAGGCTAGTTAGGTCCTAAATATATTATGTGAGAATTACTGAGCCGCAGGGAAAATAAAAACACAATAAAATATCTTTCATAGATAAATGACTAATATATGAATATGTATGCCATTGTAATTTAAGAGGGGAAGAAATTGATTTTCTATGATCAAAAGTGAACAACACTTTAATATTTTCTCTCAGGAGTTGCATTAATCCTTTCTAAAGGTCTATCCCAACTAAATGTCTGAACCCTAAGGAGGATGCTGTAGTGCAAGATGCTTAAATATCAACACTACTGACACTTGGGGCCAGAGAATTCTTTATTGCTGAGGACAATGCAGGGCAATGTAGAATACTGAATAATATTCTCGGTCCCTACACACTATGAGCCAGTAACACCTTCTTCCTCTCCCTCAACCCCTGTAGAAATAATAAAAAATCTCTGTAAACATTGCCAAATTTCTCCTGGAAAGCAAAATTACCCAGTATTATAGAGCCAAGCATGCAGGAAGGTTTTTCTTTCATGTCATTCTTTCATTCCTTTTGAAAGCTTAATTCCTCATGATTGCCTGACATCCTTCATAGTTATTGAGAGAGTCACATTTCATGTTTTTATTAAAAGTACAGCCAATTTACTAAGGTCACACGAATCAAAATTTCCATCTCTGGCTAATGTGCAATGTTTTCTATATTGGAGACTGCTCTCAGCTGATCTTATGTAAGAACAAAATTTTCTGAAGGAATATTGAATGTAGTACCCCAGTTCTTTATTGATACAGAGAGAAACTAAATCACTGTTTAAAATCTAGCTGTTTGAATTTAAAATATTGGGAAATTAGCCATAATGTGTGTGTGTGTGTGTAACAGAGATAGTTGAAATTATTTTTATTATTATTTTGTTTTAGGTATTCTGGAATACAATGTGAATAACCATTTGGTAAGTAGTTTGTTCAATTTTTTAATTGTATATCACACAGGAATATGTTTGTTGCAGGTAGCAGAGATTTGAACCTAGCAGTCTAATGTCATGGGCATTGCTGATTTTGACCTAACTCAGTGCAACAGTTAGAACAGCGGACAGAATTCCCTGCTTCTGGTTGCCTGCACTAAACTAATCATGTGGTGTTGGTTTCTTTTCCTGGTAGGCTCTCTGATGATGCCTGCAAAATGATTGAGATTTAAAATTTACAACTGAGGGCTGGGCAGATGGCTCAGCAGAATAAGTGCTTGCCTGACAAGCACAAGGACCTGAGTTCAATCCCCGGTTCACCAAAAAGTTAGAATAAAAATAAAAATAAAATTTACAACTGATACAGTATATGTAGTGAAAGGGAAAGACACTGTTCAAAAGGAAATAACAACTAGGATGGAGGAAAAGAGAAAATATATGTATTATACAAGATATTTAAGACAATTGTACTACTAATTTTTATTAGTTCATTGAAGGAAACAGTACTTACATTGTTTGTTCAATTTTACATGCCTATATCTGGCAATCTGAGCAACTACTTTGAAGATGACAATATGTAATGTAATGACCATTGTTACTTTCCTATCATCTTGTTTTCAAATTCTGTATTGATTTTTTTATCTTTAAAATAAATTTTTAAAAAACTTATGACAAGTTTTTTCCATTTAAGATCTATTAAAGGAGACAAAACTTCTAAGTCTGTGGTAGTATCTGTTTTATCCAGCCTGGTGGAGCAGTAAGAAATAGAAGAATACTGATAATCCTCAGTTTGCTGGAAAAAAGATTAGTGAGTTTTAAGTTCAAAAATAACATGATCATTTCCATGTGTTTCTATTTTGTCTCAACAGAAATACTATAAACAGAGAGCAGATATCACGTCTTATGCTTCATTTTGTTCCCTATGAAATCGTCACATCTTGTAGTCAGCAGACATATGACAAGGAATTTGAACTCTAAAGGGGCTTGTAAATCATGTACTTTTTCCAAAACGAGATCAAAACATTTTTCATGTTTCAAAACAAATGCTAATTTTCAAAGAATTTCCAAAGAATGAGAATAGAAGAGCAGTGTCCTATTTTTTGTTTGTTGAAACAGTATCTCACTATTAGTGCAGGCCAGCCCTGCAGTCTGTCACACAACCCACGCTGGCCTCAAAGCTCACAGTAGTTCCCCTGCCTGTGCCTCCGAAGTGCTGGGACAAGAGGCATGCACCACCACACCCAGCTGCACTCTCCCATTTTCAAAAGAATTACATGAAGCACTAATCATTCAGATAACTTATCAGAGGTCATACTAAGTTGAGAAAATTTCCCTTGTTTAACACTCTTCTGAAAAAAGAAAATCAAACAAAGGACAATGAGGACACAAATATATAGGAAGAACTTCTTTGCATAAAGTTGAGTTTGCCTATAAATAAAAACCAAAACTGAGGACTTAATTTTTAGTTTTGTGTCATACAGATATATCTCTGGATTTCTATATGTAAAATGGAAAGATTAAGGTATGTACAAAATTGATACAGAAAAAGGTTATTGGATATATTACATTTGCTTTGAGATTAGTTTAAATACAAAAACTCCACTTAGGAACTATGCAGTTTAATTTTATATTCAATTAGATATATTTAGAAACTACTTTGCTTTGATACAGTCTGAACAAAAAAACCATGTCATGCACCATCAACGAGTCCTGGTGATGAACCACGCAATGCTTCATTCATCGCAAAGAATGATAGCATGATGTCCTACTGTGCTTCCTAATGACACGCCACTGTTGAGAAATGCAGTTGTCATTTCTCAAAACACAGGGAACATTATGTTAGATGAGCTCTCATATTTCCACATATTTTAGGAAAAACAAGAGCATTCTAATTTGCAAGAGAAATGTGTTTAGTCGGATAAAAATTTTCTTTCACTGTGATGAAGATGGGATTTAAAGTAATTAATACTGAAGATTGTAAGTTCTTATTTATGGAAAAGCAGCATAATTCTAAATTACTTATGTAAATATGTTCCAATGTATTCTATACACATACCTAATGCGATTCATTGAAAACAATACACTTAATTTTGTGCCAATTCAAATAACAATTCTGATGTTATATTTCAAAAGGAATCTTTTCCCAAGTTGAAGATGATTATATGTTTATAACTTAGAATAGCAGATACTAATTATATAAACAGTTTAAAGAACAAAAATCTTTTCTGAAATGTCAATAGAAAAAATTATAGATGCACCTCTTTTATACTTAAAATAGACTTGTTTTTTGTTGAATAAAGTGTGTTCCAACTCATCATTTTGCAACACACAATGTCTGAGAAATTTTTATCTGCAAGGAGGACCCCTGTACTGCATTTGGGCTCATATAGGTTGGGTGATACTGACAACCAATAAAATTTCATGAGTTCATTTAGCAGGTGCATAATATTTATTTCCTCAACAAAATTGCTGACTTGGAGTGTTTGGTGCATAGGACAATAGTCTCAGGGCATTTAGCCATCTTCCCCCCACCTCCCAAGTTTAAAAACAATCTTTAAATTCAAATGAGATCAAATAAAGAAAAGGCTGGTTATCGTCTGACGCTTCTGCTACTTATAAATAATCACACATTATTGGACTTTTCTGATCCTTGATTTCCTATCCTGTGAAATCAAGACAATGATAGCTATTGATAATTTGTTTGAGGGATTATACAACAAAAGGAACATTTAAGAGTTGAGCAGAGTTTGGGATACTAGAACGCTAGTATATTTTCATTCTCCTTTTTAACCCTTCCATGCCCATCACCACACTCTCTTAAGTGACCTTCCATTTCTGGTTCTCTGACTTCTCTCCTCCTGAATCTAATAAGACTGCTGTTTGGAGCTTTCTCTGAGTTTACTTGGGGTCAAGATTTCAATAAAAGGTGTTAAATTCTTTGAATAAAGTCATAGGTGTGGGTAGGAATACATACTGGGCTGTGCTTAACCTGCTTACTAAGTAAAAAAAAAATTGGGCTTGACACTGGTCAGTAACTTGATGCTCTCTAACCTTCATTAGTGATGAAGAGTTCCATGTCCACATTTTCCTTTCCTGCAAGAAAATTCACCTAAAACTTGCATCTTCTTTTCTTTTATCAAATCCCTTTCCAAAAATCCCTTTAAGGGGAAAATTGCCAGCTTCAAAAATTTAATAAAGTATCCACAGGCATGGACATGATCTTTGGAATCAAACAGACTGATGGTAAGTTCATTTATCATTTTCTGGCTCTGTGTGTTTGCAGACCACCACTTTGGACCAATTATTTAAGTGCTCTGTTTCTTTTCTCTTGTACAATGAAGAAAGGAATACTACAGTGACAATTTGCTGCAACAGTGAAATAAAAAATTATACCAAACACCTGGAAATTAGTAGAATTTCAATTGATATTTGACCTCTGTAGTCATCTTTCATACTGTAAAAGTTACATCATTAGAGTCTTTCCTGCAAGAGTTACAGGTCTCATAATTTTCCTCTCATAGTGTTTACCAACCACAACTTTTATTTTTTTATTTTTATTTTTTTTCTTGGCGATACCGGGGATTAAACTCAGGCCCTTGCACTTGCCAAGGAAGCGCTTATTCCAGTGAGCCATCTCCCCAGACCATCAATTTTTAATAGATACCCTTTTACTATTTTTTGTGGTGCTAAGCAGAATAAAATAGCAATGAAAAGACTTCAGAGAAATTTTATGTCTCATCATTATCATCCCTATTTTACCAAAATTTCCTTATTTTCAATTCCAACCTCAATGACATTATAAACATAAGTTTACTGTGAAACTTTTGACCCTAGAAGAGAAAAATATAACGTCCAATGCCTTTGAACCTTCATATCTACCCAATAATTTCTCCATGTTTGGTACTGGCCTGATTATTCAATATAATGGTTTTAAATTATCAGAAGCAATGATTTCAGGAACACCAAAATTAAGCAGCATTTGCTCATTCTCCCATTTCATATTTCTTGGAGTGAAATTTTGTAAAATACTTATTAACTTTGATTCATGAATTATATCATATTCCATAGTAGAGGAACCAAATTGTAAATGATCCTATTTCATGACAACTTTCAACATTCTCTTTTTCTGTCTTTGTAATTAATAAGTGGGATTTGGTTTTCCAGTCTTTCTCCCCCAGTTCACAATACTTCTAGCCCTGTTCATCTTCTGCTTCCACTTTAGAGGTGATAATTATAGGTTTTATCTTCCTGAAGAGTTTAAGAATCTTTCAGGGCCATATTTTATTCAATGTGGTTCCTTTCCCATGAAGTTAAACCCAAACGCAGTAGAGGCTAAGTGTAGGTGGTTGAAGAGATTAAAATTAGTCAATTATTATGAATTTAAAATGTGTACATGGCCTTCTTGAAACTTCCCAGATAAACTATTCATACTCTAGAAAATAATCTTAGAAGACTATATAGGATTTGGATGGGGCTGTTACAGTAAGTTTTCTTACAGCAAAAATGTGAAAGATGGCAGTTATATCTCAAATTAACATTTAAATATCTTCTTCTTGTATGATATGTCTAGAGCAAAAGAACATATGCCAGATAGGAGGTCTGGCCAATATCCCTTATTTCTCAATCTTCTCACCTAGTTTGGTGAAAGAAGACCTTAGTTCAGTAGAGGTTTATACATTATAAAGCAAGGTTAGACATTATAATATATAAAATCTATAGAAACTATACAAATGAATTACTTGGGCACTGTTGTACATCAGTTTAGGATATTTCCCCAAAGAAAGTACTGTTATTCTGCTTGAAATACTCAGTTCCTCAATGAAAGTTATGTGCCTTGAATTTAACAATGGTTGTGAAATTTCTGTAAATTTTAATGTTCTATAAATTTATTATTTTAAGTATATAAGAATAATTATACCCTTTTTGATGTAATCTCAGCAATGATCAGAAAACTGGTGATTAAAAGTGGCTTGATAATGGAGGGGGAGAGCAGGAAGATCTACAAGATGTCTGCTGTAGGGGGCTGGGGAGATGGCTCAGTGGAATAAGCACTTCCCTGGAAAGTGCAATGGCCTGAGTTCAATCCCCGGTTCCACCAAAAAAAAAAGAATAGCTGCTGCACCACATTGAAGGTAAGTTCTGGCATAAAGAACCCAACTAGAAGGGACCTGCCCCTTAGCTCAGTTCTTTAAGTGGCTGCTTCAACAAAGCTGTCAGGCTCAGGTTGCGGTGGTTCGAGCCCCACAACTCAAGCCAGCCAAACCTGCCCTGAAGGCATTCAGAACAACAACAACAAAAAGAACCCAACTAGATAGCTATAGCTAACTAGATAGTTTTTGTAAGTAGATTACCATAGACTTTAGCAAGAATTAGGAAAAGCCAAAATAGTCATATTGAATTATTTTTAGTTGTTACAGAAATTTAAAGCAAATAATACATATTGGTTGCTTAATGCTAAATAATTTCATGTAGTAAAGTACTATGTTTATTTTTTAAGATTTTTAAAATGTAAAAGACAGTATGAATAAACTGGAAATTTGAAGAAATATTCATTGGAACTCAAACAGAAATGATTTTACATATTAAGACTTCTTATTTTTAGTGACTTTATTAATAACTTTATTTTTTTAATTGCTGTGATTTCATGCCATTAACAGTTGTGTATGTGTATCTTATGGATGTATATTTATTTTATTTTGGATGTATATTTTTAAAGCAAAATGAAAAATCTAACATAGATTTGCATATTTAATTCCATATGAAGTATATTTTTAAAGCAAAATAAAAAGTCTAACATAGGTTTGCATATTTAATTCCATATGAAGTAAAGCTAAAAGAAAAAAAAAGAATTCTTAAAAGATCTTTCTTCAGAATTCCCTCATGTCTAAGACCCTGTGAGTTGTGAATAGGGAAAGATTCACATTATTCAGGATCAGTGTGAACCCAGAGGCCCAGTCAAAGTTTTATTTCTTGGAATTTCTATGTTTCTAAATTTCCATGAAGAGATAAAGAGGCATACTAAGTCTTGTAATAAGTTAAAAATAAATAGGGAAAACTGAAAATCTGAGAACTGTCTCTATTGCTTATAGCACTAAGAAATAGACTACCAAATTTATATATATACATATTCAAAAGAAATAAGGGCTGGCAAGATAGCTCAGCTGACTAAGCGCCCACTTAAGCAAGCTTAGGGGTAGAGTTCAATCCCTGGCACCATATCCCGTGCCACCTTGCCCCTCCCCTGGGCATACTGAGCTGATCACCAAGTCTGGGTGTGCTGGCACACACCTGCAATTCCAGTGCTGGGGAGGCTGAAAATAGGAGAATCACTAGGAGTCCCCGCTGCATAGTGAGACCCTGAACAAATACACACATACACAAAAAAGGGGAAACAAAAGGTACAATATAGGAAAAAAACTAATAATGAAGAGAAATATGGTTACCAGAGAGATTAATATCATAACACTGAATTTTAAAATGATAAAAAGGCAGCCACATTATCTATTTGGGATTTCATGAAGTGGGATTCAGATCTACTGTTTGCTTGTTAAGAAAGGAAAAACAGAAGGGAAGGTGAAAAAAAAATGTTCCTGGCTTGTCTAATAGAAAAGTGTTGTATTCTCCCAAAAGTACATATTTTTATAAAGACGCTATAGAGAAAAATATATAATTTTCTAAGAACTTGTTTCTGTCCTCATAGGGAGCCAGATGAGAGTGACAAATGTACAACTGAACATATTTAGGTACCAGAAAAAGAATGGTAGGAAAAACACTCTCCTCTTACTCTCTTCATTTGTTAACAGAGTGCTTAGGCTCACTGAAGTGTTGTGCATACAGTGGAGGTGGGCAGAGCCGAAGGCAGGGTGTCAGGTGAGAGAAAGGCTGGTGTGCCCCTCCGGACAGGAGAGCTCAGGTACTTGGGCTGTTGTAGTGCACACTGGAGAAGGAGGTGCGAAAACAGATTTGAGGCCTACTTAGAATGTTAAACCACTTGGTGTGGATGACTACACACTTGATGGCTTGTGTCTGCATGTCATCCCAGAGCCTCATGTGGTCACCAGGCTCAGGCTTTTCAAAGACGGCTTATTAAACCTGGACCTCTTGCTTTTATACCCTCACCTCAGAAAACAGAGCTGAAGCATTTCCAGGTTGACTCAACAGGGTCCTCACTTTATAAACATCATCAACCTGTGCAGGGTGTGTAGCCTCCTACACAATATAAGGGAGGGAAAGAGGCTTGCTTCTCCCCTTCCTGTTCTTGTTGCTCTTGCTGTTTTCCGCTGCAATATGCTGTTGCCCTGGGGCAGCCAGTGCTGCCTTGGAGCCGGCTGACTCTGGAGTGAGACCTCCACAGTATTTGAGTGAAATAAACTTTTCCCTCTTCAATATTAGGTGTTGGGTATTTTGTTCTAAAAACACAAGAAAACTAAGATTTTACAGAAAAGATTAAACATGGGAAGAAATGGGAAGGAAAGGAATTGGGAGGTAGTTTATTTACACCAATGGGTTTGACTGGAATTGCTCCAAAAGAGTCAGCCTGGCCCTGTCAGGTTTTAGGACTTTTATAGGGAAGGTATTCAGGAAGGTACAAAGGCAGATTTCTCACATTATGATTGGAGGGTTGGGTGATATCACAGGTTGCTAAGGGAGTTTAAACATCTCAAGTTACCTTGCAAGCCCATCAGTTAAACAAGCACGAGTTACACAATGGAACTTGTATAACTTCCCATATATTTGAAGTTACACTGCAAGGCTATCAGTTACACAAAGGCAATGAAGACAGGGATTTACACAAAGGAAAAAGTGTTCTATTATTGGCCTGCTAGATATGTCTGCTTGGTCTTGTCAGGCATTCTTGGTGGGTTTTTATTTAAAATTTGTAATTGCTCCTTTTTAGCTAATCAAAAAAATCACTTTTAGAGATGGTGTTTAAGGCTATCTAGTAAGTAACACTCCATGCTCAATGGGTAATTTGAAAGCTAACACTACTTATTTGTTTTGTAATAAAGGAGGTGGGTGACTCAATTACATGTCCCATACTCAAGGTAATAGAGATTTGGACAGCCCCAACTACTACAGAAGTAATCTTTTATCTCACTAAAGTAATCTCTATTGAATGATTTTTCCATATCTTTGTTCTCAACCAAGGCAAAATATTTGTTTTTAGTCTGATATGTTCCCAGTCTAAGCCTCTGTGGCCCAAGGAAAAGGGGCTGGTTATGTTGGGACTGGCATCAAAGTACAAGGACACCCTGTCCTGAGAGGAATCCCATCTGTTTTAGTTAATAGTCTTTATAGTTCTGGATGTTGAACTTGTAACTCACTGTGTCCTGAATTTGTGTGATAAGCATGTGGATTAAGCAAGGTGAGTAGGAGCAGACACAGGTTGGTACTGGGAATCATCTTGACACTAGGAAAGACAGTTTAGAATACACAGTCCAACAGTTGCATCAATGTAGAAAAGGATAAAAGTATATTATGGCTAACTTTCCAATCCTCTGGGGCCACTGCTTGAAACCCCACAGTGAACACTGAGATTGCCAAGAGGAGAGGGACCAGAAACAAAACCAGGTAACAGAACATGAATCAATCAGGGCAGATCCTCTGGTGTACAGTGTCCATCCTGCTTCAGCTGTGCATAGAGCCTTCAGCTTCCAGAGTGACAGGAGCAAGTCTCTGAGTACATTGTCTTGTAAGGGTGGTCTTCAGGTGAGTTGACTCATTTGGGCAGGCTTTTTAGCAGTCACCTGGGTGAGCTCTCTTGATCCAAGAATGATAGATCCATGTTGGATCTCAGAAACCTTCACTGTTGTGTGGGTTCTCAAAATAATTAGGTCTGGGCCTCCCCAGGCAGATTGTAGGGGCTCTTTTTTCCAATCCTTTATCTACATTAGGTCTCCTGGGTTGAAAATGTATACAGGAGTCCCTGTAGGGATGACTGGCCTTTCAGTGTATTCTTTGAATTTGAGAAAAACTTCTTCCTAACTGTGTCAGTTGTTCCAACAGAGATACATTCACTAGCTGATGTAGGTCTACCTGGAGATATCTAATCTTGGGTGTAGGTTTCCTATACCAAACTTCAAAGAGTGTATGCCAAGTTCCTTGGTGAGCTTCAGACCTTCGGGGGCCATGGGAAGCAAAGCTATCCATGGTGCCTGGGTTTCTTGTGATACTAAGTCAATATTGACTTTAAAGTGCTATTTATTATTTTAACTTTTCCAGAATGTTGTTGCCTATATGCTGTATATAAGTTCCATCTGATTCTTAATTCTTTAGTTAACTCCTGGGTTAATTCTGCCACAAATGCAGGTCTACTGTCACCACCAATGGTTAGAGGAAGCCTGTCTCTAGGGATAATTTTTCTTAGTAATACTGTAGACATATTTTAACTATTTCTGTTTTAGTGGGAACTGCCTCTGGCTACAGAATAAATACAGAAAAAAACAGGAGATATTTGAAGTCTTTACATGGCTTAACTTCTATAAAATCTACTTGTAAGTCTTCCAAAATGGGCAAGTCCAGCATACTGGTCAGGGTTTAAGCCCAGGTGGGGGCTCAGTCCTCACACAGGTTTGATATCTCTGACTAATGGAGGCACAAATCAAGGCTAACTTTGTAATACAGCAGTAACAGCTCAGAAGTTAATGTTCAGCAGCTTTTCTTCCATGGGTGGTGTTATGAGGATGTTCTACCCAGGCACAGGTCAGCTTTGAGGAACCATCACTTGATCATCTGTCTAAGTCCAAGCACCTTTCAGACTCTTGTGGGTTCCTTCCTATTGTGCCCACTTAATTTCTTCCTTGGAATTGCAGAGGGGCTCACTGCAGAGACTAAGGAGAGTTTCAACCTTGTTTTTAATCTGTTTTTATCTTGCTGTGAGGAGTCCACGCTCCTTATATAGCATCCCATTGATATGACCAGTAGTGAAAGCACACCTTGTGTCAGTGTAGACATTTACCTCTTTCCCTTTTGCCCAGTTGAAAGCTTGTTTGAAGGCCCACAGTTTAGCCCATTAAGCAGACCAGTTTTGGGGAAGAGGTGAGGCTAGGAGCACCTATTTCATAAGGATGACTGCACAGCTTGCCTGATATTTTCCATCCATGACCAACTTACTTCCATCTGTAAACAGGGTATACTCAGCAGTAGATAAGGGTTCTATCTACAGATCTGGCTGCCTAGCAAAGAGCTCATTGGACAATGTGAGATAGTTGTGGTCTGGGGGTCCATGCTCAATGGGCAGGACGGTAGCTGGATTTGGGGGTTTGACCAGCTGAAAAGTAAGTTGGGGATTTCCACAGAATTATTCTTGATCCTGAGTGACAAGGCTATTCCAGAGCCAACAATGTCCTTGACTGTTGAATAGCACTAGAACAGCACGTGGTATGGACTGTTAGACTTTTGTCCTAGGGTTAACTTTTCAGCTTCTTTAATCAGAAGAGTGGTTGCCACAAGTGCTGTAAGGAGGGAGGCCAGCCTTTAGCCATAGAGTCACAGGAATGCAATGGTCCTTTTCCAGGGACCACTTTTTCACTGGGGGTAAAGCAGTGTGCCAAGGGAACTGGCAGATAGGTCTAGCAGTTGAATGTAAGGAGGTCAGTCACTGCTTGGGGCTTCTCTGAGTCAGACACTCTTGGTGCCTGGTCCTTGGAACTAAATGGTGGATAATAAATACTTCAAGGGCAGTTAGCTGGATGTGCACCCCTCTCTCCAGGGTAGACACAAAGTGGCAGCTAGAGATGAACTGGAGGTTCAAGCTGAGTGGTGAATAGAGGTGATGGCTGATAGAGTTGTCAATGTTTTTGTCCATGTTAGCACCAGATATGGAATCAATCTGAGCCTAAGAGGCACTGCAGTGATTGCTGGCAGTGGAGCTATGGAGTGTGGGATAGCAACCAGAAGCTCCTAGTGGGCTGGACATGGTGTAGGCCTGGCAATAGGTGGAAAGAAGGCAGATGCAGGCCTCTGGACAACAGGAGAAATTCTGGAGCAAAGACTAGGGTAGGCAGCTTGGGTACAGTAGAACCTGGAATAGCTGATTGTATCCTTTGTAACTGTAGGATACAAAGTCAGCCCTGCCCAGTGGGGTTTTGGGACACTTATAGGGAGGGTAAGCAGAATGATATGAAGGCAGATTTTCACACTATGATCAGAAGATTGGGTGACATCGTGGGTTGCTAAGGGAGTTTAGACATCTCAAGTTACATTGCAAGGGCATCAGTTAAACAAGCATGAGTTACACAAAGGAAGAAGTGTCCTGTTATATTTGAAGTTATGCTGCAAGGCCATCAGTTACACAAAGGCAATAAAGACAGGTTTACACAAAGGAAGGAGTGCTCTGTTAATGGCCTGCTGGATATGTCTGCTTGGTCTTGGCAGGCATCCTGGGTGGGATTTTATTTAAAATGTTTAATTTCTGCCTTCAAGGTAACATAGGATGGATGAGAGGAGCCTACCATATCACACTGGAAACTTCTGTTTTGAGTAAAAGCAGGTTCTTGCCTGTGAGAACTGACATGCAAATCCTTAGTAACATTCAGTGAATTCACAACATTTTGTGTGTGATGTAGATCCCTCTGCACACTGAGAACCAATGATGCTGGGTGGTGTTTCACTATTTAAAACCCTTTAGCGTGTGTGTTATGCCCTCAAGAATTAGGGCATATCCTAGGGCTCTCTACATTGTTTCAATCAAAAACAATGATTGTAAGAGAAGGGAGAAATGAACAGGCAAAGCTCAGTGGGTTTCTAGTGTAGTAGAGCTACTCTGCCTGCAGTGGATACTTTGACAGATAAATGTCATCACACATTTGTTTAAACTCACAGAACACAGAGATGAAGAGTAAACACTAAAGCAAACTATGGATTTGAGTTGAAAATGATGTGTCAGGATAGTTCATGAGTTGTAACATATATTGGTAATCTATGAGGTTATTGGTAAGATGGAAGACTATATGAGTGAGGGTACAGGTAGCTCTCTGTACTTCCTATGCAATTAAAAAAAAAGCTAAGTCAATGTCTGAAAATCAGAAAGGATTTACACAGCATAAAAACAGTATGGGGAAAATAGAGTGTGCTGTATACTGGGGAATTGTAATGATGGAAAAACATCCAGAGCCACAAAATTCTATGTAAAGATCAGAAAAAATAGAAATATTTTAGAACAAGAATCCTAGAAAGAGACTAAAGGACATAAATACTTTTGTAATCTCTCTGTATATGCCATCTTCTCACTGCCCCAGGGAGACACTAATTCATGTTACCCAAGGAGCCTCAAGAGCATGCACAAACTGGTCCATTCCAGGATACTTAGGGTTTTTTATTTTATTTTTTTATAAGGTTCTTTCTTGGTCCTTAGAACATATTAAATGCAGACTGAAGCACATATATGAGGAGCAGATTTTCTACTTTGAATTCATGTGGAATGACCCTAGAAATTAAGAATAATGTCTTCAACATATTTTTAATTGAGCACCTCTTAATGTGTAGGAACTGATCTTGGTAGCATAGTACATTAACAAAAAGTTAAATCTCAGTAAAATGAGGAGGCAAGCATAGACTGTGAGGAAGTGGGGCACCAGGCACATGACAAGTGGGGTAGGCTCAGTGGGCCAAGGAAGACACACAAGGGCCAGACCATGAGGCAAATCTTAGGCTGCCTTGGTTACCTCCTGCTGCACAGCAGGCCATGCTGTGAAGAGCGTTCCTCATTTCCTTCAGATCGTGGGTGGATCAGGCCATTTTGCTGTTGCTCTCAGCAGTTTCCTCACGAGCCGCAGCCCACTGGCAGTTCTTTTCCTCACACATTTGGCCTCTGCTGAGGTTTTCCCAACCTGAGCTTCCTCACAAAGTGCCAGAAGGATCCCAGGAGAGTGAGAATCATTTCAGACCTCTTAAGATTTGGGTTCAAAGTCCTTTCTGACATCTTCTAATAATTGAGGGATGTTGCAGTGTCATCCCAAGTTCAGCAAGAGAGGAAAAAGACTCCTCTTTTATCAAAATTAGTTTTTATCAGTACGTGTTTGCAATTCATGTGGTTTACAGTCATCTTGGGTGTAGTTATGTGCACATAGTAGAGCTTGTTACCCCACTTCTCTGTTGATCCCCTACTCTTTATCACACTTGCTGGTATTACTTACCTTAGCTCTTGGGTCTCAGCACCTATGTCATGATATACAGTGGTCACATTAATTAGGGTGATTAGATTCCCCTATGTGGTATATCTTTATTCTGCTTATTTTCCCTTCCTTTCCTCCTCATCCCTCATTCTGGTTCCCTTAGCCCACTTCCCTACTGCCAGAGGTCTGTTCCCTTGTACCTTTCTATCCACCCTATATCCTTTTCTTTGTGTTTTGCCTCACTCAAATAAGAGATACTATACAGCATTTAAACTTGCATGTTTGATTTATTTCATAATCTTCTGATTCCATTGTATTCTGGAAAGAATGGCAATTATCAAGAAAGAAACCAATAACAAACACTAATGAGTCTTTAAAAGAAACTGAGTTCATTGTTGGTGGAAATATAAACTAGCACAACTATTATAAAAATCAGCATGGAAATTTCTCAAATAACTGAAAATAGAAATTTCTAATAACCCAGCTATTCTGCTTGGTGTCTTCTCCAAAGAACTTAAGTCATCGTACTCCAGTGATACTTGCATTTATAGCAGCACAATTTGGAATAGCTAAATCCTAGAAGCAGCCTGTATACCCATCCACAGATGACTGAAAAAATCAAATGTAGTACCTACCTATAATGGAATACTACTCATATATAAAGAATGACAATTTTGAGATATTTGTAGGAAAAAGGCTGCACCTGGAATATATAATGTGACTCACTCTCTTGATAGAATGAAGACTGAAGCATTTGTAACTATTCAAAAAACACTTGGGGCTGGCAAGATGGCTCAGGGGACTAAGTGTCTGTGTAGGCAAGCACAGGGACCTGGATTCAGTCCTGGGCACCACAACCCAGGCTGGATCCACCCCCAGATGAGCTGAGCTGGACACCAAGACCAGTGCTGGGAAGGCTCAAAACAGAAAGATCACTACGAGTTTGAGCTGAGTAGTGAGACCCTGTACCAAATACATTAAAATAAAAAAAAAAAGGAAAGAAAGAGAAAGAAAATTCAGGAAAAAAAAAAAACTCACTCAAATAGAGATTGTTATTAAAGTGTTTACATAACATATGTGAGGCCGTAGGTTTATTCCCCAGAGCCACAATCAATCAATAATAAATCAACCAAATGAAAATGCAAACTAATTCACTGGCTATAGCAAAGACTGAGAGTTGTACAGAGAGAATCATGAGGAGCAATGGGAAGATTTAGCATAAAGAATCCATAGGGAAGTTATGTTTATAAAGTTTGCACTGAGGGCTGAGGAGATGGCTCAGTAGAATAAGCGTTTGCCTGGTAAGCTCAAGGGCTTGCATTCAATCCCTGGTTATGCCAAAAAAAAAAATAAATAAATAAAAATAAAAACATAAAGCTTGCACTGGCTACTGATGAAGAACGAGCAAGAGAGAAGTTAGGAGGTTAACACTGAGTAGCGCTCTCTCTGTCATCCATTCAAAATACAGAATGATGGACAGCTCTTGGTAGAATTGTTATGAATTGCTGCAAAGTGTCTTAAATCATCGAGGGCATAAATCCAAAGCATTCTTTTCCAGGAACAGACTACAGCTTCATGTGCTATATTTCACCATCTAGAAACTGTTAAATCTCTCCTGTTACATTGGTACCATACTAAACTAAGAGGATGGCAATTATCTCAGAGAAACCCATCTATGTGTTACTTCTTATTCCAAGCAGCTCTGACTCTAGCAATACTCTGTGGAGGAAAGAGCCATGTGCCTTACCTGGGGAAGTCTTTTCCGTCATGTACACACTTTGTAAAAGGACATAGTATGCCTGACATCATGCTGTTAGATTTCTAGGCTATAAATTAATAACATAAAAAATAAATAAAAATAAATAATTATTGGCATTTATTTTGTGATTTTATTTTTATTTTTGTTTTCTTGGTCTCATTACAATAGTTTTCCATTTTATAAATGTGGAGTAGAAGGCCATATATTCAGTAGATTTTTATGAAGCATGAATACCAGAATTTCAGAAAGGATGTTGGCTAGAGCAGAGGTGAGGATGGAGTTCGAGCCTCTCAGGAGGCTGCACGCTACTGCCCAGTCACCTCAGTGATCATCTACTTCTGTTTCTCCTTTAATAGACAAGGAATGAGGCATGGAAAAGTTAGGACCTCACCCTCAGTGTCCACAGACACAATACAGCTGCAGATGTGGTTTATCTTTCCCTTTAGTGCATTTTACTTTTAGTTAAATGTAGTACTCAACATTCTAACAATCAGAAGCTTTCATATTAACTCTTTCCTCCTAAAAAAATATCTAGTTTTAGAACATTAGATTTTTCAGAATTTTCCCCAACAAGTCTGTCTTACTCATTTTTATTTCACTTTGAACTTTGGTGACTTTTCATTGCAAGTTCTGGGCCACACAAAACTTTGTGGCAGAGATCAGGGTGTTAGAAGAAGCTCTAATCCCATCTTCCCTTCTAGTTTTCTCTTCTTTGCCCTTGTTTGTGATTATACTTTTAGCTATACTTTTTTCAGGCAATAAATATCCATTAAAATTCTACTTCCTTCTCTGAGTTGGATAACAAAGTAGGCGCTTTATTTTAATAAAGCTTCATCCCACTTCTTCAATTAAATGACAATTCTGTGACTCATTGAACAAAGCGACTGTCTCCATTTTGACTGAGCCTGACTCTGTTTCCTTAAGTATAATGAGTTGCATTGTAAGTGGTAGATTGGAATCAACTTGATGGGATTCCAATAACATAACTTTAGGATTATAAATATTGGCTTCTTGGACCGAGATGAGGAACTGGAAGTGACTCCTACAAAGTGACAGAAGGAAAGTCCAAGAGAATGAGGGGCCTGGCCAACTGAAGAACAGCCATCATGGAGAAGTGACTGCATTTTGGGGAATAGTACCCTAAACTAAACATACCCTAAATTCTAAGCTCATTTTTTCTATAATTTTGAAAAGAATAATGTCCATATCAGCTATCCATCATCAACTGGTGACATCAAAAAAGGCAGTTATGAAAGATAGCATGTTACACATTATGTTTATACTTAAAATATGAGAACAGAAAATATTAGGAACATACTGCACCACAAGATAAATCAATTAAAAGTGTGTTAACTGAAACAGGATGTCAAGTGGTCAAGTAAATGTTTTGACTGAGTCGTTACCATGTTCAAGGCTCCTTAGCCTAACTGATAAAGATATCTTCCTCTGGCCAGAGTTTAACCTCTACAAACTGTGCCGTAATTTCTGCTTTTGAGCACAACTTCTGTGGCCCATGTCCTTTCTGATATTTGTTCTAAGGCTCTTTAAGATGGGTCAGTGACTTTTCCTTAGTATCACTGAGGGACAAAAACCAAAGGACAGTCCTTCCTTTCATACTGACCCAGAACCAATATGTCTGGTGATGAAAAGTTTTGGACCTTTGATGTTGAGTGCACTTTAATTCAAATCCCAGCTTGAGCAATACTTAAATGTACAGCATTCAACAAAGGGATTTCATTGAGCCTCAATTTCTCATCTGTACAATAGCTGTCTCTCAGGCTTATCATAAGAAATCTAATAAAGCAGGTAAAATAAGAGACACAATTATTGTTACTATTTGTTTCTGAGTACACAGTGTGGCTCTCATCCTTCCCATTGGACCACAAGACTTTTAAGTACAAAAAGTCACTGTCACCTTTGGTACCCCAGAGATCTGATCAGGCTTGGAATGAGCATCAGATATTAACTTGATTTTTCTTTTTTTTTTTCTTTTCTTTTCAAAGTTTTATTGATAAACATATAGCAATGAGACAGTTTCAAATCAAATCGAAAGTACAGTTTCAACAAATAATACACTGCATACATTCTTCTCAGTGGTTAACTGCTGTACAAGATGCAGACTTGTGATCCTACTTACAAACACCATTAGAAAAAATCATTCTATTCATTAAGAGAATGCAACTATATATCTATCCCAACCACTTTGAATACACAGATACAAAATGGACATTCATAGTTATACCCCAATTTTTTTTAAGTTCCGTTGTTGAATATTATAGGTGTGTAAACTCAGCAAAATATTCTAAAAGAGTACAGAAGCCCATAATATCATTGGGTCTTCTGTTTAACTGGCAATGTCAGAAATTATTGACCTGAGTCCCCCACAGCTCAATTGATTTTTCAAAGGAAAAAGTAAATCTCATATACCAGAGATAAGGTACAGACATAGACACATGTAAAAGAATAAGTAAAAATGAATAGAGGGGCTGGAGAGATGGCTCAGTGGAATAAACACTTCCCTGGCAAGCGCAAGGGTCTGAGTTCAATCCCCAGTTCTGCCCAAAAATAAATAAAGTAACAAGAATACTAAATTGATACATCTAAAATACACCAAAACAAAAAAAGTAAAAATGGATAGAGAAGACACAGTTGGGAATTTAGGCAGCATATAAAAAAAGTGGAAGAGCATAAGGTATGCTTAGGCCATTGTAGACAGATTAGTTTGGTGAAAGCAGAGATTTAAATAGCTGTTTTTAAAGGCAGGAAGAGCCTGGTTTAGGAGTCATTTAGTATTATATAGGAATGTAAACATTCTTCTTTAAAGAAGTTCGATCTCCTTCACCTTGTTGTAAACGTTAATATTTCCTGTGTGCTCAAGGATAATCTAGGATTTATTGCAGAACTTGCAGTAAAGGCATAATCCTGTTAATCAGAAAAAATTGATCTAAAGACCAACAGAGAACATCAAATGACAGAGCACAGAGGATGACTAGGAGCGTCTTGTCTGACAGCGCAGGGAGTATAGGCGAGGAAAGTTCTAGGCTAAGGTCTCCAGGGCAACAGAGTTTGATTATATGCCAAGTAGGAGGTCAATTTAGCAAAAGCAATTGTCTGAAGACATCCTCCAGGACAGATGTTTGAAAACTATTAGTCCCTTCAGTTAGAGCAAGACAAACACACATGGACCAAATTTTCATTCTAAATCATTTACAGGGATATGTGTTTTCATGAAGTGACAAACATTCTGCCAGAACACACATTGACTGAATCTCTTACAGCACAGATTATTCTTTTTGGTCAATAATATGGCTTTCATAGTTCTTCAGGGTTCAGTAGTAATTGTATGGAGCCAGTCATTCTGCTGATGTGAATGTATGGATGAGGCTGCCTCTGTGTGCTAACCTGCACAGCAGGCACTCACCACTTCAGTTACTGGACGAAAAGGGTGTTATTTTGTATGTGTTCTCTTCACAATGTAGGCTACAGCTCTTTAAGTTCTTATTTCATAAAAGATATCGGTCCCCAAAGATGCAAAACTGTTAATTACAAACCATTCCTTAATGAGGAGAGTAGCTGTGGTAAGATGTACACATTTCATACTAAGCTAAAATTTGAATTAAAAAAATGGCAAGTGTCCAGTGTAAATATGTCTACTGTAATATGTGAAGCTATATTACAAACCTTTGTTTTTTAAAGAGATGCATTTTAAAATCAACCATGACCCCTTATGTCCATATCAGATGGTATCAAATCTAATATATGTCTTAGGAGACAGTTAAAACTTACCAGACAGCTTTTATTTGTTATAATTTCATTGCTTGGAGCAGAGAGCTTATTTCTCATCATACTCAAGTCAACTCTGCACAAAGAAGGCAGGTGGATTTTATAGCTTATTAGTAAAAGGGTGCCAAGCTTCTAATGAGGAGAATCTGAAATGCGAAGATACAAGCCATTGTGGAGGACCACCTGAGCAGCACTCCTTGAAAGAAGAGCAACTGTCTCCATTTTGACTGAGCTTGACTCTGTTTCCTTCTATTGTTCTGTACAGAGCTGACTAGGACTTCTGTTTATCCTTCAATTGGCCTTAAGCAATGTGTATTGGTCTAGCTGAGGTGCTGGTGATAGTCTTTGAAGGTGACATGCATGTTTCCCTGGTAACCTATACCTGCTGCTCTTTAATGTGAGCTGGATCAAGACAGGATGGTAGAGCTAATGCTCTGCACCGCCAGCTGGGATCAAGCTTCGAGACAGAGGCTATGACTTACTGGAGCTTGAAAGACTACATCAAAGCTGAAGCACCAGACCCTCCAAAACATTAGATGTTATAATGCAGATCACTGTCTCTGCATATCCTCTCTGCATATGGCAGAGGTAGATGTACACCACCCACCTAGCTCAGCTCACAATGATCACCTACTTTGCACAATTCTCAGTCAATCCTCCTGAAGCCACTCCCCCACTGAATAAAAACTGGGTGAGGCCCTGGGTCACTCTCTTGGTTTTGGAAAGCCATCTTCATGGCTGAACTTAGAGCCCCTTGACTCCCCAATGATTGAAAATATAATTTAGTGTCTTTATTTTTGCTGTGAGTTACATAGTAAGTGGTAGATTGGAATCAACTTGATGGGATTCCAATAACATAACTTTAGGATTATAAATATTGGCTTCTTGGACCAAGACAAGGACCTGGAAGTGTCTCCTACAACACTTGTTTGTGTAGATTTGTAACCAGTAATCTCCAGGCAGTATTCCCTCTGCCTACAGAGGCCTGGGCTTTAGAACCACTTTGGGGGCCGGGGAGATGGCTCTGGAATAAGCGCTTCCCTGGCAGGCACAAGGGCCTGAGTTCAATCCTTGGTTCCGCCAAAAAAAAAAAAAAAAAGAACCACTCTGTCTGCCATAATTTAGTATGGAACTTATATGGCCTGCTCAGTAAGAAGAAAGTGATTTTTCTTTGAATTAACATAATTTACTCGATAGTGTGAATAGTAAACAGAACCAATGGATTTTTTTCCATGAGTATTTAAAACCAAAGGAGAAAAATCAGGGTGTATGAGACAGTGCATCAGCCATACTAGGAGATACAGTCAGCTCTGGATAGCAGAGGCAGGGGTGGGGAGTAGTGCAATGGCCCTTGTGTTGCAAAGAAAAGAGGAGATAGAAGTTACTGATGTGATTTTGCTAATGCTGAGAGTTTGAAAGAGGTGAAAGGAAGATAGATTTGAAGATCTGAAAATTATGCATAGTGATGGAACCATTTTCAAATCCAAAGGATTTTAAATATGCATTTTAATGAGCAATTCCCCGTCAGCACACTTTGAAATAGCAATATTGAGGGGTTTACTTTTATTGTTCTTTTTTCAAAACTAAAATTGCTAAAACAACATCAACCACCACAACAAATCTTGTGTCCCAGGTAGCTTTTGTTTCCAAGGAAACATCTAAGAAGTAGGCAAGAAATCTCACAACAGATAAACAGTCCATAGCCTGTGGCCTATCCCTGCTCAACACAATCCTCTCCAGCAGTTAAGATCTCTTTTATTTTACCACCCACCTGCCAAGTCAATGTCTTTGGATGTCTATTTTCACCCTACCTTATCCAGTTGGTTGGGATCTGTGCATTAAGACCTATTTTCAGGTTCCTCAAGGTGGTCAGGGAAGAGCCTGATGCTAATTTGAAAGTCAGTGGGGATCAGACTCTAGCACAGTATTACAGCAATGACATTAGATTGTTGTAGGCAGCCACGTTAGATAGAAATATTATAGACAGTCAGGCAGGGCCAGGTCCTTGAAAGAGATAACGCAGAAGTCCATATATTTTGCAACTATGGAAGGGATGGATGCTCCTGCTTTGGGCCAGGTCTAAAGACCAAAGATCAAACAAGTACCGACCTCCCTAAAGATTGGCATCCGAGATTCATCATCACCCTGAGGGATAACAAGAATCATTAATCCAACTATTACTGGATAGCTACCCCATACAATCCTATTCTATATTCATGCTTGCTTGCTACATGACTTGTTTCCCCATTTGGTCCTGAACTTAATCAAGTTTACCTGAGCAATGGCACTTGTAATCCCATTGGTTGACCATAGTTTTGTCCCACATCCTGCCCACCTAAGCGATTTCCCATTCTCTTTATCTTAGCCCTGCATGGTTTCATGCTATAAAAGTCTCTGGAAGAGATAGCTCCCTGGGGAACAACCCACTTGGCCCCCCTTCTGTCCCTCTTTCAGACAGGAGCTTTCTTTCTCTCAAAACATACATTCTGCTCATAATCTCCATTTTTTCCTAAAATTCATTCTTTGGTTTTAGAGAACACGAACTCATGCAAGTCAGGTCCAAAGATTGTTTTTCCCTATGTCATTTGGAGGTTCCCTATATTGTTTGGAGGTCACCCACCCAAGACCAGTTTTTCTCCCTGAATCAAGATGACACTGGAAAATGCTTTCTCACAGTTTGCTGGAAGCCAATAAATAACTAATTGAACCATCACTGTTAATTCAAGAAAGGCATCAGTTTTAATTTGTCTGTCCCAACTCTGCCTCTCCTTTTGAATCCTGAAAGTTTAAATCTTAATAGCATAGAAAAAAGAAACACCGCCCCCCCCACACACACACTATAGCCCCCAAACCTGCCTTGGATATTTGATCTTTCGGAACTGCATAATATACATTGTCTTCAGTAACATAGTATATTCTTAGTGCCACATAAACTTGGATGTTCCAGCTGTCTGGAAAATTTGGCAGGCAATCATTCAATGGGTCTCTCATGGTGACTCCAGCTTCTGGAAGTATTAAAGAATTTTCTGTCAGTGGGGGTCATTTACATTCTAATAACAAAGTCTGTTTTATGCTATGGTGTCTGTTCCAATTAATAGTCAGCTGAGTTGTGCTCTTCTGACCAAGGTTCACTTCTCTGGAGACTTTCTAGGTGCAACAACAAATTGCTTTGCAATAAAAGCCATTATTGTAGGCAGCTAGATAGAAATATTATAGGCAGTCAAACAGAGCTAGGTCCTCAAGGAGCCAGTAGGAAGACAAGATGACTTTGCAACTTTGAGAGAAACAGACATCCCTGCTGTGGGCCAGATTTCAAGACAAAAGAGTAAACAAATGCAGCCACACCCCTCCCTAGGGAATGGATATCAGAGATTGATATTCTAAATAGGTATCAATCACCTTGAAGCCAGAGAGAGTCACTGACTCAACCCCCTACAGGAAAAGCCTCTGTTCTATATTCATGCCCATGAGCTAAGTGTCTGGCCTCCCCATTTGGTTCTGGATTTAATCACTTTTACCTGAGCAACTGTGCTTATACTCTTTTTGGTTAACCAGTTTTGTCCAATCTTATACGTACCTAGTGAGTTACCATATGTTCTACCTTAGACCCACATTATCTCATAGTTTTGCTGTATAAAAATCCCCTAAAAGAGGCTGGGGAGATGGATCAGCAGAATAAGCATTCCCTGACAAGTGCAAGGGTCTGAGTTCAATCCCCAGTTCTGAAAAAAAAAAAAATCACCCCAAAACACAAGATTCCCAGGCAACCCACGCTGGTCCCCCTCCTGTCCTTCTCTCAAACAGAAGCTTTCTTTCCCCCAATAAATATATTCTGCTCTTAACCTCCATTGTTCCTAAAAGTTATTCTTCAGTTTTAGAGAACATAAACTTGAATCAGGTATCTTTCAGGCTGGGAGCTTCATTCCCCCATATCACCATGACTGTCATGTCTATAGAATTTCCTTAATATGTTAAAATGATTGCACTGATTTGAGTTAGTGAACAGAAACTTTACTTTCAACATTACCCACTTTCTTTTTCGTTTCCTTACTGTTATGCTGAAATTTCTATACAAGGAGCCAAACATTTTATGAGGTTACTTGCAAAGTAAAAGATGACTCTGTAGGGCTGGAGAGATGGCTCAGTGGTCTAAGGCACCTACTTAGAACAAGCTTGGCAAAGCATCAGGGACCGCGGTTCAATCCCCCAGCACCACATGCCAGCCAGCCCCGCCCCCTGGTGGGCTGAGCTGGCCACACACACACACTACTGTCTCTCTCTCTCTCTCTCTCTCTCTCTCTCTCTCTCTCTCTCTCAAATAAATTAAAAAAAAATTAAAAAAAAAAAAAAGATGACTCTGTAACTGTATGATGATCTATTTTATTCTTTCCCATATGGCTTGGGGATGAGCATAGCTTCAAGTAAAATGATTTTGGTTCTGTGCTGTGTTAAGGATTCTAGGAATTGCTCTATACCATCGTGACTCGTGCCAGGGTCTTTCCAACACCAACATGTATTTTGACCTCAAATTATAACTTGATCTTCTTAAGAAGCTCAAATCACTGGAAAATAGGCAGAATCTTCTCATGTTTATAGGGGTTTTGATTTGCAGTTTAAAAAACCTAGAAAACTTTTAGAACTTTAGAATTTCTTAAAAGTTGTTTTACTATTATTAATTGCCAAATGGTGCCAAGATGTATTCTGCACTTTTCTGTAAGTTTATTTTGAGTTTTTTGTTTTTTAATTTAGTACTTTCCTATACTGAAATACAATGTCATTTTAGTCAGATTTACAAATATAATATTTCACTTAAAGTGGATCAGTTCCTTTTTGTGTATATGTTGATCTGTGAATAGATGGATATAGATATAGCTACTGTTGTAGGCCACTGAATTACATAGAACATTATAGGTAGTAGGACAGAACAAGGCCCTCAGAAACAGTCAGTATAGAAGATAAGATACTTTGCAACTAGGGGAGACAGACACTCCCACTGTAGGCCAGACCTCAAGACAAAAGATTAAACAAATGCATACCTCCTTAAGGATAAACATCAGGGATTGATATTCTAAATAGTTCTCTGACATCTTGAGAAAGCCAGGAAGTCACAAATCCAACCCCTTGCAGGAAGAGCCCCTATTCTGCATTCATGCTTGTTTGGTCCTTGACTAATTTGCCCATTTGATCCTGGATTTAATCAATTTTACCTGAGCAACTGTGCTTGTGATCTTACTGTTTGACCATAATTTTGTTCCACCTCATGCCCACCTAGCGAGTTCCCTAGTCTTCCACCTTAGACCCACCTCACCTCATGGTTTTGCTTTATAAAAATCCTTAAAAGGGGGCCTGCCCCTTATCTCAGTTCTTTAAGTGGCTGCTTCAACAAAGCAGTCAGGCTCAGGTTGCTGTGGTTCGATCCCCACAACTCAAGCTAGTCAAACCTGCCCTGAAGGCATTCGGAGCAAAAAAAAAAAAAAAAAATCCTGCCTTTGGGGCCGGGGAGATGGCTCAGTGGAATAAGCACTTCCCTGGCAAGCGCAAGGGCCTGAGTTCAATCCCTGGTTCTGAAAAAAATAATAATAATAAAATAAATAAATAAAAAATCCCTAGAAAAGGCAGATTCCTTGGTAACCCACGTGGCTCCCCCTTCTGTCCCTCTCTCAGACCAAAGCTTGCTTTCTCCCAATAAATATATTTTGTGCTTAAGTCCATTATTTCTAAAATTCATTCTTTGGTTTGAGAGAACACGAACTGGTCCAGTTATTTTCCAGGCTAAGAGTTTCCTCCCCCTATATCGCTGTGACATCCATCATGTCTACAGCAAAATTCATCATTCTGTTTGCATATGTCCATTAGCAAGCAAATGCTTCTCTCAGAGACTGTTTTTCTTTGCTTTGCTATAAAGACCACTCTGCCACATCTCTTGAGCTTGGAATGACCACAGCATTCCATTTAAGATGAACAAAAGTGAAATTCTCCATCCGTGTCCTATGAATATGCAGCCTTGCCTTTCCCCCTTTCCTTGCCTAACTGATGACAAGGGATGGGTCAGGAGCACTGAGCCATGAGAGGAGAGGATCTGCTTTTTGGAATAATTTGCTAACCAGTGAAAATATCTAGAACTTTTAGATGAATAGAAGACCATATATTCTTTTGTCTGAACTATTATATGTTTTGGAATTTTCAATGTACAGACATTTTTATATATATTTTCTGGTAATCTTCATATAGATTTGGAATGACATTGATATTATTATTTGCTGCTTTTAAATGACTGCGGATTTCTAGTGGTAATAAGGCCATGACTTATCAGTGCTGGAATTTTATCCTACTCTACTTCATAAGACCTTTATCATGTGTGTTTCCTTTAACAGAAATTAATAAATGGTAAAATTCCAGTCAACATCATATTTAAAATTTTCCTTTTCTATGTAATTAAAAAATTGCTTTTTTATTTCATTTGAAGTCTCAAGATGTTTGAGATGTCCATAAAAGATCTTGTTTTGAGTAAATTCCTATTTTTTATATTTAAGTTCTGTAGTTGCAACTACCAGGTTGGGTCAAGTTGAATGAGCCATAAGGAAAAAAAAAAGATAAGAATTTTTTTCATCAATTTGGAACATTCAGAGGCCATTTTAGAGGGATTTCTCATGTACATTTGTATTTATTTTACATACATGTACTAAATAAAAAAGAGTGAGAGCGCGCTTGCGCGCGCGCACGCGAGAAAGAGAAAGAGAGAGAGAGAGAGAGAGAGAGAGAGAGAGAGAGAGAGAGAGAGAGAGAGAAACATCGCTATGAAACACAGAGGCTAGAATAAGAAAGTCTAATACACATTTCAAAAGAATTTAGGAAGCAAACAAAAAACAGTGCACAGGAAACATTTGGAAATGTAGTACTTGTCACCAGCTTGGGACCCAGGAGCTTCCCCGATGGTGAGGTGGAGAACTTAACCAACTGCATACTCAAGCTGGCAGCATTTCTTTAGTAACATTTGCAGGGGTAGCATTTCTTTAATATTAGGACTCTGGAGGAAAACCAGAAAAGCCACACATAAGTTCAGAAAATGGAAGCAAATTGACTTAGGCAGCTACTTTTTCAGCCACAGAGACGGTGGTTGTTTTGTTTGTTTTTGGGGTTTTTTTGTTTTGTTTTGTTTTTTTACTCTGATTTTTTTTCTCTTCCTCTTTTGAACTGCTTATAACTTCTTTGTTATTGTTTTGTTTTCTTTAAGTGAATTTTACACATTTGTATCTGGTAATCTGAACAACAGCAACCACTGTTGTATTCCTATTACTTTGCTCAGTGAAATCTTGTATCATTTCTAATGCTGTTGATTTTTTTTTTCCTATCACTATTTTGTATTCTTTAAAAGTAAAAAAAAAAAAATAGGTTATTTTGTCTCATAAGTATAAATGCCATGTGGGCAACTATAAGCAGAGGATTCATGAAAAAAAGGAGGGAAGAGCTCTCTCACTGAAGAGAAACTTGCTATTTTTAATTATTTAGAGAAAGGAGAGTCTTTGTGAAATGAGGGTATTATAAAATATTTGCTGATAAGAAGGAAGTGAGGAAAGGACAAAGTAAATAAAAAGAGTTTCTGAGTTAGATCACATTATGCAGCTATTGTCAGAAATTAAAGTGCTAGTAAGTACTCACTGTTACTATGTCCTTAGCTTTCACTGCATCTAAATCAATGTACACATGATGTTCAGAATGAAGCAGAAAATTTGTGGAAGGCTTCTTGCATGGAAGCGAGCTATGAGACACTTCATTCAATTTTTTTGTATTATGCTCACTGAGGACCCCATTTCATTCCTACTTCTGCTCCAAGAACAGTCTCTGGCCATACAACTGTGTGCTTTAAGAAGTTTACTTCTATGTCATTTATATCAGATTTTATAATAATGAGTTACTGATAGAAGAGAAAACATATTGCATCTTATTACAATAGATTATATTCATGATCGCAACCTTAAGTTTGGGCATAGATAATGCTGTTATTTTTTGGGAGACTGAAAGTTTTTACTTTTTTTTTGTAATGACCCCTGTTAAAATTTAAAATGGACTGCTTCATGTTTTCCCTCACTTGCCCTGTGTTTTCCATCAAATTCTAATATACATTAAAATCTCCTTCCCTGTAACTCTGGTCATTCCTTGTAGCACTTAACCTTGAAAAAAAACCTTGTTCAAACCCTCAACTTGGAGATAAGAAAGTTTGAGAGGAGAAACACATGAAAATGGCACAGTAATATATCATTAAAATCATCATCAGTTCATGATGATTACCTGTAAAACAGTCCCTGAAAATTGAGACATTTGTCCTCCACTCTCTCTTCAGAGCTTCCCCTAAAGCTTTATATATATTTGGAAGTCCTGCCAGACCTGGAAATGCTGTCATGAATTAGCAGTGATGATTCTTTGTCTATAGGCAGATTTTCAATGACAATTATTTATGCAAGATAAAGATTAAATTTTGATTTGTGTTATAAGAAGATTTGTCAGTTTATTACCATAATTTGAGAACTATGATAAGTGAAAGACTAGAGAAGCTATCACCCGGCAAAAGCAGTTTGTCTGCCTGGACATTAAATGCTGTTTATACAAATAGCATATATCACACTTGTCTTGCCTGGCTAAATAAACATAATTGAAATTAGTGTAGCTTTATTTCTTTCAGTCCAGAGGAAGCTACAACTATAATTTTAAAACTTTATTTAACAAAACTGTATTTCAAATTAAGAATGGTTTGTGTTTTGTGATTTACAAAGAATCACTTTTGTTGCTTCCAAATTCTTTTTTTTTTTTTTTTAATGTGCGTGGTACCAGGTCGCACTATGCAGCTTAGACTCACAGTGATACTCCTGCTTTTGGCCTCCCCAGTGCTGGGATTACAGGCGTGGGCCACCACAGCAGAACTTTGTCCCCAGCTCAGCATGCCCAGAGGTGGGGCTGGCATGGCATGTGGTGCCAGGGATCAAACCCAGTTCCTGCTGAGCTATCTCACCAGCCCAGTTGCCAATTTTATAAGAAAAACTTCCTGTTTGTGTTTTGGTTTTCAAATAGAGACCATTCATATGTTGACTTTTGGTGGTGTACATGAAATTTGGAAAAGCAAATCTCCCTAGTCCATAGCGGTCACCTCTGCCTTTTGAGTAGGCAAGAAATGCCTGTCACTGGGCCTGCTGGATTGGCACATGTGCAGTACTTCAGGGAGCAGGGGTGGCAGTGGAGCTGATCTTTCTGTTGGGCTTCATGGATGTCCAGCCCCAAGTCCTCTGCTGTTGCCAGTCCTGCAGCCACATGGGAGGGTTGGACTTCTGAAAAAAATGAACTCTTTATGATAAATAATACTTACAAATTGATATTCAGTAATATTCAATTACATCTTAACTGTGGCAGTCTCATTAGTAAGTTTGGCTTTTTGCCCTTGATACTTTAATGTCATTAATTAAAGTATCACACTATGTTTTCCTTTCATTTCACTGGCTAAACAGTGAAACTGAGTGAAGAGTTGAGTCTTCAAAATGATTTCTAAATTATTTTTCACTTTCTCACCTCTATGGATCTTATGGCTAGCACAGGTTCATGGTATAAGATACTCATTATTAAAAGCTGATGTCTGAGTTATTATTTATGACATCTTATTATTCACATATTGAATTAATAATAGATGCTTCTCAAAAAATATACCTAGAATTGGACTGTCTAAAGTGAAAGTGCAGATAAATTCATAATTAATGAAGATTTTAAAAGAATTCACCAATAAATTAATCACAGGTTTTATGCTTAGGTAAGTTTAATTGCAGATGGGTGTAACAGGGATGTGAGCTTTGAAAGCTGCATTCACAAGGCTTCTGAAAGAGGATTAATGGATGTTAAGTGGTTGTTATGTTCATAAGTTTATTCGGCACATAAGAAAATACTGACATAAAGATGATAGCATCGTGTTTTACTGACGATAGCACTGGTGTCGCAGGCAGCTGAATAGATGAAAATATCTCAGTCAGACAGAACTAGGCCTTAAGAAGGAGCCAATATGGAAGACAAAATTCCTTGCAACTATGGGAGAGACTGATACTCCTTCTGTGGGTGAGACATAGACAAAAGATCAAACAAATGCATACTTCCTTAAGGATAAACATCAGGGATTGATATTCTAAATATGTCTATCACCTTGAGATAGCCAGCCATGAGTGCAGAAACAGCCCTGTTCTGTACTCATGCCTGCTTGCTCCTTGACTCACTTCCCCATTTAATCTTGGATTTAGTCAATTTTACCTGAGCAGCTGTGCTTGTGATCTCATTGACTGACCACTTCATGCTCACCTAGTGAGTTCCCCTGTTTCTCACTTGAGACCTGCCTCATGTCATAGATTTGCTTTACAAAAATCCCTAGAAAAGGCAGTACTGCTTGGGAGCTCATTTACTCCAGCCAGTCATGAATTAAACCAGAGCATAAATAAAGGCCACTTGAAGGCTTCAGGCATGTTTTAAAAGTTTAAAGGCTAACACTACACCTAGGGCAGTAGATCAGAGTGTCTAAGGCCTTGGGCTTAGGGCACAGACTGCCCATGATCTAACAGCACAGGGTGCCTGCTTTCACTCTAAGTAGCCGTAGTATGGGAGCCTCAGTTCACCTCTGTGAGAGTGTAGGAGTCCCGCTAGGTTCTCCTCTTGGTCCAAGAAGTTAATATTTGTAGTCCCAAAGGTACATTATTGGAATCCCACAGTTAATTCCAATCTACCACTCCCTGTGCAACCCACGGCAAAAGTAAGGACACTAAATCATATATAATTACTGGGGAGCCAAGCAGCCCTAAGTCCAGCCATGAAGATGGCTTTCCAGAACAGAGGCTGACCCAGTGCCTCACCCAGTTTTATTCAGTGGAGGAGTGACTTGAGGAATGACTGAGAATTGTGGGAAGTAGGTGACTACTGTGAGCTGAGCTAGGTGGGTGGTCTACATTTACCTCTACCATATGGAGAGAGGATATGCAAAGAAATTAATCTGCATTATGCTATTGAGATAGTATCTAATGTTTTTTGGGGGGTCCAGTGATTCAGCTTTGATATAGTCTTTCAAACCCCAGGAAGTCATAGCCTCTATCTCGAGATTTGATCCCAGCTGGTGGAGTGGAGCTTTGGCTCTTCTGTCCTGTCTCGACCCAGCTCATAATAAAAAGCAGCAGGTGTAGGTTACCAGGGAAACATGCATGCAACCTTCAAAGATTATCACCAGCACCTCAGCTAGACCAGTGTACATTGCTGAAGGCCAACTGAAAAGATAAAGAGAAGTCCTGGCCAGATCTGTACATTTCAATATGAGGAAATAGTGTGAGGCTCAGTCAAAATGGAGACAGTTGTTTTTCTTTCAAGGAGAGCTGCACAGGTGGTCCCCCACATAAGAGGAAGCACGAAGATTGCAAGAATAAAAACAGAAATGAGGGGCTGAGGAGATGGCTCAGTAGAATATAAGCGCTTCCATGGCAAGCCCAAGGGCCTGAGTTCAATCCCCGGTTCTGCAAAAAAACAAAAAACAAAAACGAAAACAAAAACCAGAAACAATTACAGATGCCTGTGGTTATGATGTGCCAATCATTATTCTAAATTATCCTTGCATAAAATAACTACCTTAGCAGACCTTTGGGAAGATTAAAACAGACAATGAATGCAGCACAGAGGAAGCATTTGATGAAGAATCATTACTTCTACTATTGTTCCTATCATAGCTGGTGGTACTGTTCTAGATGATCGGTCTAACTCTAAATTTCCTTCTTAATAGGAACTAAAAAACACAAAGCCAATATAAATTTCAGATCAGTGATGAATAATTTTTAGTGCAGCAGTATATGTGATGTAATTTATTGAATGCTACATTGGACATATTTATACTTAAACACAATCGAAATTCAAATTTAACTAAATATCTTCTATATTCATTTGTTAAGTCTAGCAATTGTAATTCTAAAATCTGCATGTAATTTGGTCTGGTGGTGGAAGGCTGCAACATGCCCATTAGTCATCTGCACTGTAGAAAGCATTCGGAAGAAATCCCTTAACTTAGAGAGATGATGATATTTTCTGGATGGGGTAGAGTTCCACACAGCTTTATACCTTCAGCTACTGCTATTCCATGCACCATTCCATTTCTTGTCTATTTTTTAAACTAAAGGAATATATTTTCAAGTATTTGGACTCTATTCTTGGTTGTCTGGGCCACTATTTTGATGCAGTAGTTTCATATGAATGATTATGCATGATGAAGTTACTGCAAAATAGTAATGTGTTAAAAATATACATAAGGCTTTACACACCTGTGCTCGGAACTTATTTCAAAGGAATTTTGCAGTTTTTTTGGGAACTCACAAAACAGTTTGTCAAATACAATATTCTGATTATAGACTATATCTCCAGACTAAGGAAACTCAAGCTGTCTGCTTCTAACTTATCTATCTTCAAAAAGAATGGCATTTATATAAAAGTTATTTCATATTCTTTATACTTTCTGAGTCGTAGTATCTATTCCCCAATGTCTTATTTTTTTAAATTATACTAAATGTTATGTTGCAAAATTGCATTTTATTCTCTCAGTATGGCAAGACACTGCTTGAGAAGAGGATTCTGATTTCCACGCTTACAGACATTTTTGCCCCTCTCTCCATATCACACATTAATCTAAAGATAAGCCATGCCTCACACACCATTTGGAAGTGATTCTCCAAAATGTCGTAGTTGAACATTTAACATTTCTTTTCTTTTATCTACAAAATCACACCTGTGAACATGAATATCAATCTACTTATGTACTTTTCAACATTGTTATTAACATGGGGTTACTGTATTAGTATTGCATTAATTTGCCAGAATATATATTTGTAAATCAAATGAGAACATTTTCTTTTCTTTTTTCATTTTCTTTCTTTCTTTCTTTCTTTCTTTCTTTCTTTCTTTCTTTCTTTCTTTCTTTCTTTCTTTCTTCTTTCTTTTTTTTGTGGTACTGGGGATTGAACTCAGGATTCTCTGCTTGCCAAGCAGGCACTTACTCTACTGAGCTGTCTTCGCAACCATGAGAATATTTTCTATTATAAATAATGAAAACCTTTTAGACACTTTAAAACATGGGCACAATGGCACCATTATTTCTTACTTTTTTGTTGTTGTTGTTTGTTTTTTGTATTTTAGGGGAGTGTCTACACGGTGTTTAGTGTCTCACTACTAGATTGGACTCCTAGTGATCTGCCCATTTACAGCCTCCCAAGAGCTGGGAATACAGGCGTGCACCACCATGCCCAGTCTCAATTGCAGTCTCAGCGTGCCCCAGGGGCTGGGCAAGCATGGCAGGCCCAAGTAATCGAACCTCAGGCCCTGCACCTGTTTGCAACTGCTTTAATCCACTGAGCTATTTGGCTGGCCTTGCTTCTATCTCTCTCTCTCTCTCTCT
>NW_004524762.1:4769393-4775342 GCF_000260255.1 Octodon degus | reverse complement strand
TTTTTTGTGGAACTGGAGATTGAACTCAGGCCCTTGCACTTGCCAAGGAAGTGCTTATTCCACTGAGCCATCTCCCCAGCCCCATAAATATATATTTAGCAATCAGAGATGATGAGTTTCAAAGTAACTGACAATATACAAAATTTATTCCTTTTCCAAGGAAAACGATGACCCAAGGGGTAAGCACCAAATATTGCTGTAATGTCTTCTGTCATCTTTAATAAACTAAAATAGAAACACTTTTTTAAAAATTACCTTATTATTATTTAAAGCTATTTCATGACAGAGATGATGATTATGCTGTTATGTTTGTAATTGTTTGATTCATAAGAACTTTTTAAGTCAATTTGGAATTTTTAGCCAAAGCTCAAGAAAAGCTTTCTTATGTGAAATGATGAATTTGTAAATTTTCATTACTTTGTTTTTGCATCCACTTTAAATAAGACATAAAATGAAAGATTCAGATTCCAAGCAACATACAGTGATTTGAAAAGTGCTTTGTTTTTTGAACTAAAATATTTTTTTTCTTTTCTTCTTCTTTGCCTGTTCAGGCACCCTGAGGTAGGGGCTTGCCTGGCATGTGGTGCTAGGGATTGAACTGTGGTCCCTGTACTTCCTGAGCAGGTGCTTTAGTCCACTGAGCTATCTCGCTGGCCCCTGAGCCAAGATATTTCTTAAAATTTTTTCTCCCAAGAAAATATTGATAAATAATCAGGCATTTATTATCACCCTTCTATTGGGATGTATTAATTTTTATTTTAAAGCATGTAAATGGTGAAAAGCTCCCCTTCTCTCTCTTACTGGGAAAGGAGATGCAAACGTAAAACTAGAGGATTCAAGCCCTAGGCTTTCAGTGAAATTTGTTGAAAGGAAATGTGAAGGGGCTGAGGCGATCTAAAGTGCCTTCTTAGACAAGCTTAGGCAGGCCCAGGGGACGGCAGTTCGAGCCCCCATATGCCTTGCTAGCCCCACCCTCAGGGTGGTCTGAGCCAGCAAACAAAAAAGAAAATCTGAGACTAGTTAAATTTCATAAAGTTTACTTGAGCAAGAAGGAAGCTCTAGAGCAGAGCAGCAATCAAAATTAAATATGATCTAGAATACCCCTGAGCCCCTCAGTGTCTTCCATAAAATGTATAAGCTGTGTCCTTACAGTCAGAACAAAAGGAGGTGATTTAGAGAATCAACCTACTTCACTACAGTAGGAGTATTTCCTTATATGGCTGTGGTCTGATGGTATGGCAGCCCATGATTGGCTGATGCTTAATTCTTGTCATGGGCTGAGACTCCGTTCCTTGGTTGCAAGAAGCACACTCTAGGTTAAACTACAATTTACATGTCACAAGGGGTGTAGTTCACTATTGTATGGAGTGAATGTCATCACTCAGGACTAAAACAGTTAGGAGAAGCTTATTTCAATTTAACACACATGTTCATCATTTTCAAGGGGTAATACAGCAAAGCTTTGCTCCTTTCATCTTATACAACTGAGAAGAATTATATTCAAATTGATATTTTTCTCATCTGAAAGATATTTTAAAATGACAAAATTCTCTAGCAGGAAAACTGCAAAGAAGTGCTTAATTTCTCAAAAAATTAAAAAAAAATACCTATAGAACATTTTAAATATCCATTCTTTTAACTTTTGATAATGCAGAAAATACATTTCAGTGATGGGTAACACAATTTGTGTAAATTCTGCCTTAATATACTACTAATATTTATCAAGACTATCTTGTAAAACTATAAGGCAAATGGCACACAAAAAAATAACCCAAAAGTCCCAAACCAAAAGTGAAAAAATTTACAGGAATTTCCTAGAACATTCAAAGTGTGGCCTTTGGAAAAGCAACATTGACAATATCAGAAAGCAGGTTAGATATGCAGAGGCCTCAGCTGGGTGGCATGACCCTGTCTATATCCCAACAATCTGGGAAGCTGAGGCAGAGAGCAGTAAATTTAGCTGCAACCTAGGCAGTTTAGTGACTTAGGGAGATTGTGACTCAAAATAAAAAAATAAAGAGGCCTGCAGTTGTCCATAGCTCAGTATAAAGGCCCTAGGTTCAATCCTCAGTCTTATCTCTGTCTCTGTCTCTGTCTCTGTCTCTGTCTCTCTGTCTCTCTCTGTCTTTCTCTGTCTCTCTGTCTCCTCTCTCTCTCTCTCTCTCTCTCTCTCTCTCTCACACACACACACACACACAATGCAGAGATTTCTTTTTAGCAATGAGCTACCACAGATCTACCGAGTTACAAGCTGCATTTTACCTCTACCCCAAGGTGATTCATGGGGGCACTAACTTTGAAGAGTATTGTCTATGTATAGCAGCAGCATTCTATTAAAGCTTTGCAAAAATCCTCATAAAGCATATGATTGCTATTATGTTTAGTATGGTCAGGAAGAAACAGGGGTTGTGATGTTATTCAAAGTAATCTCTAAAATAAATTCTCTAAGAGTGAAGCATTTGGCTACAGCAATTTTAATTATATTAACAGTAATTAAGAAAAAAGCAGTAGTATATGGTAGTTGAAGATCCTGGCTCTGGGATTGTATAGTCTGGGTTTAAGTACTCACTCTACCACTCTCTCACCAACTATAAAATCTTAGGCAGGTTGCTTTATCACTCTGTCTCTCACTTTTCTAAAATAATAAGTTAGAAATTTTGAAAGAAGCAATGTCAGAGTACTGGGCCAAGAAGAAGGGATTAAGTGAATAAATTTATTTGGTACAGGGCCTCACTACAGAGCTCAGACTCATAGGAATCCTCCTTTCTCAGCCTCCCCAAGGCTGGGATTAAAGGCATGTGTCTCCACACCCTATTTCAGTGGTCTTCTTGGTGCATCCAGGGTTCTGGGGCCCACACAGCGTGTTGTACCAGGGATCAAACCTGGGTCCTTGCACTTGACAAGTAGGCACTTAGACAGCTGAGCTATCTCCCCAGCTCTACATGAATAAATTCAAATGAAATACTTAGAATAGTGCCTCATATGTGGTAAGGACTCTATATACATTAGAAAGTAGCAATTGTAGGAGTAATAGTAATTTACTAGTAATATTTCCTCTAGTACTTGTACATTTGAGTCAACCACGTGACTGTTCTTTAAATAAGCCTCTTTCTTGCACATGACCCATCACCTTTACCTTGTAGTACAGGGATTGCCCAATAGCATGCAACTGCTGAATGCCAGGCTGGCTTTAAAACCTCCAGTCTCAGGGGGCTAGGGAGACAGCTCAGTAGAATAAGCATTTGCCTGGCAAGTGCAAGGTCCTGAGTTCAGTCCTTGGTTCTGCAGAAAAACTCACAAAAAAAAAAAAAAAAAAAACTAAAACATACTTCCAGTCTCAGACCCTGCTACTCTTTAAATTCATTGCCTTCTGCATAGGCCTTTTGAATGCTACTGCTCCATTTTCCCACTCAACCGCCCTTCTCTCCAACCATAAATGAGAAGAGCACTTTCAGATGACTGATGACTCATTAATGCTGTTTGAAGCAGAACACAATTACTGAGCCTTTCGATCTGGTTCTCTGTTGCTGCAGGTCCTGTTCTGTTTCTCTCTGCTCTGGCCCTAGAGAACACTCTGTCATTCCTTCCTTTCTTGCCTACTAGCCAGGAGATTTTCAAACCAGTATCAAAATACTTTCAGAAGGTAATGAAATCCTAAACTGAGAATTCCAGCTTCCCTAGGATTTTGCCTAATAAATAGCCTCTTAGCTTGTTTCAGAGCCTCTGAGGCTGATTTGCATTTTGATGGAAAACTTCTGAAGATGAAAAACCTTAATTTGCTGAATGACTATCTAGTGATACTATATAAGATATAAGAGGGCAGTGCACTCTAGGGCAAAGCAGGACTTGAGGTGGGGGAGAAATTTTTCCAGAGACCTCTGATCTCAGCCTGTAGGCACCTAGCATCCCAGATAGTAGCTTTTTTGCATAGAAGTCTCCATCAAGAAACATGATAATTTGTGTTTTAAGAGGTGCCAGTTCTGATTCTATTCCAATCCCATGAGTGGATTCTATAACTACAATTTTAAAAATTATCTATGATGACCTCTAAGATGAAAAAACACTTTTTCAGATCAGCACAGTCTTGAAAGGTAGCTTTGAACACAATGTGAATATGTGCAGTTGCCTTGTTTATTTTTGGTCTTTTTTGATTTTACCATATATTTTTGGTTGAACTATTTTTTAAGAGAGGTTTATTTTTTGTTTTTGGTGCCAAGGACTGAACCCAGGGCTTCCAGCTTGTCAGGCAAGCATTCTACCACTGAGCCAAATCCCCAGCCCCACAATGTAAGTATGGAGATGGAGGCTATAACAGGCACTTCTTATCTATAGAGGAAAGATTATTATTCTGGTAGTTTAAATAGGAAAGGATATACCATAAATATAAACATAATATTGTTTTAAAAAATAGAGGTCTAACTTTAGGATATCTGAAATCATTGGCAAATGGAAATATACATACACAATATTTGTCTTTTCTATTTAAAATAGGCTCATAAGTCTTCAGAAATATACATGTGATTGGTTTCAGTGAGTCCAAGAGGCATGGGTATCTTGGAAGGTTAGTTCAAGGATGTTAGTAGTGTTCGTGAAGTACAAGACTTTTCATTATCATAAACCTCTGAAACCTTAGGCAAGAATGAGTTCTAAGTCTAAGATGGAAAAAAAAACCTGTCAATTTTATCTTAGCAAAGGAAAAATTGTGTTCTGAATCCTTTGTTGTTTGAAATAATGAGAAATGGAATTACACTAGAGACTTGTCTCTTCTCAGAACACTAAAAGTGGTTTTCCTAATGTCTGGATTAGAACTTCTAATGTTTTAATAAGAAACAAGGGTTTTCCTTCTCTCAGATAAACATGATATATGTATATGTACATCAGGTTGGTTAATAAAGGCCTTGGGGCAACATAACCAGAGGCCAGTGTCCCAGCATGATACACAACCATAACAGTCTGAAGACAGAAAAATATTACATTTAGAAATAGGGTTGGGGGAATCCATGACTAAAGTGACTGAAAAGAAGAGGCACAATGAGTTCAAGGTAATAGGTTAGGAAGATCATCTGGTTTAATGCATCAATTTAAAAACTTGGAACAACCAAAAATCGTGCCTGTTTTTGTCTTGTTCTTTTGCTCTTATCTCACCATATGTTGTCATTATTGTTATTATTATTTTTTTGCAAAAGGGAGTGGGATGTGACATAGAGGTTGCTATAGTTACTCATTTTTAATAAGTTTGGAGGCTGTTATTCAACTAAACAAGTAGCTGTCTCTCACTCAAAAATGTTAAAGGGTAGTGCAGGGAAAATCTGTGACTGAAAAATGACTCATTCCAGTACAGAAAACATTAAAAAATAATTGAAGAGCATAATTATAATTTAATGCAGAAGGTTTATCCTATGGCAAGTGACTTAAGGGCATTTTGAATGTAATCTAGCAGCTTTATAACTGATTTTTATGAACTTTACAACTTCATAACACTTAGTACATCTATTAATAATCAGGAAAATAGGACAGTGAAAATCCAAATAATATTTACAAAAATATTATGTAACTCTAAATATTTCCAGAGCTAGAAACATACTAAAAGTGACATTTTGGTTCTCTACATGGGAAAGAATACACTTTAAGCCCAAAGCAAAAAATGATTTAAAGAGCAAAATAAAGGATAGGTAATTAGAACCTGGAAGAAGGAATTAAGGTGTGATATGCGCCGGAACCAGCTCCCTGCAGGAGCGTAACTGGTACGTGCTGTCAACATGTCCTAACAAAAACAAAAACTGAAAAGACACCCAAATGAAACTCTGAATAAGTTTAAATATAAGTGCTTCATTAAAAAAACATGTCTCATGCATAAACTCCCCACAATGAATATCATCATTATGTGGTGTCAACACATGCCAATAAAAATAAAAAATAGGAGTGTGCGGAGAGTTTCCTGCTACCCTG
>NW_004524762.1:4735813-4763290 GCF_000260255.1 Octodon degus | reverse complement strand
ACTTTTTTTTTTAGGAATTTAACACTGATGACCCAAACTAAATAATGATAGTAATAGCAATAACAATGACACACAATCCAAAGCCAAAGTCTTCTTGTATTTTGGTGAAAAGGAAGAGAATAGACAGAAAAACACAGTCTTTTGTAGGAGAGAGTATAACTAGGGCTAACAAATGTGTTTTATGTTCTTTCTTTCTTTTTTTTTTTTTCTTTCTTTTTTGTTTTTTTGTGGAATCGGGGACTGAACTCAGGCCCTCACGCTTGCCAGGGAAGCGCTTATTCCACTGAGCCATCTCCCCGGCCCCTGTACTTTTTGCATGTCTTAAAAAAGAACAAGTTGCTTCTAAGGCCAGAATTATTTAATCCCATAGGGCCTGGCTGCAGCAGGCTAATTTTAGGCTAAAAAAATTAGGCTAAAAAAAAAAATCAGCCTAATTTTTTTTTTAGAAATATATTTGGCACAAGATCTCACTGTGCAGCTCAGACTTGTAGTGATCCTCCTGTTTTCAGCCTCCCCAGGGCGGTGATTACAGAGGTGCACCACTACGCCCTGACTTGTTGACCAGCTCAGGATACCCAGGGGCATGGCCAGAGAGGCGTATGGTGCTGGGATCAAATCCTGGTCCCTGGCTTACCTAAGTAGGTGCTTAGCCCCCTGAGCTACCTCACTGACCTTTACTAGTCTAAGTTATTAGACCTGTACTAAGTAAAAACTGTACAACAGAATGGAGAGACTTAATACTGGCAAAAATAATAATATAAATATCTCAAATAATTTTTAGTGATTACATTCTGATTTGGTAATATTTTAGGTTGAGTTGGGCTAACATTAAAATTGTTTATTTTCTGGCTCTTCATTTATGTACTAAAGTTTCTAATTATATATGAGGCTCATTTAATAATTATTTTGGGTAATCCTCAGAACATGGATATCTATGTATAAGGGGTAATTTGTTGGGAGGTTAGCTATTTAGGCTTTTTTCCTCTATAAAAAAAAAATGTTGGGACCAGGGAGATGGCTCAATAGAATAAGCACTTCCTGGCAAGGGCCTGAGTTCAATCCCTGATTCTGCCAAAAAAAAAAAAACCCTGTTTGTTAGCCTATAGGGTTTCTAAGATTTGGCCCAGGCTGCTTTAATGTAAATTGTACCTGAAGTTTAGTACTTCAAGTCACCATTGCATAAATATTGATAAAAGTATGAAAAATTTTAACAAATTATAGCAAGAAAAACATGCACTAATGGTCCTAGGTTAGAACTATTTGGATAATGGTACTATGTGTGTGTACACTTGTGTGTGAGGCATGCGCTAGCAAAGAAGTATGTGAGTAGATGCATGCATCTGCAATAATAAAAGTTAATGAGGAAGCTGAAGCAGGAGGGTCATTGTGAGTTCGGGTCCAGCCTGGGCTACGAAGTGAGCTCAAGTTTAGCCTAAACTGCATAATGAAACCCTGTCTCAAAAACAAACAAACAAACAAAAACTAAACGGTTTTTACTTTCATAGTTTTTCTGGTTTTTTTTTTTTTTTTTTTTTTCAGTGGAACTGGGGATTGAACTCGGGTCCTTGCCCTTGCTGGGCAAGTGCTTATTCCACTGAGCTGTCTCCCTGGCCCTCGTAGTCTTTCTAAGAAAGTAAGTCTTTGCACCATTTTCCAAAATCTAAGAAAGTAATGGGGAGAACCCAGAAGAAGAATCTACTGCCAATATTTTACTATATCTCCTCTACCCAATGTTTGAAGGCATATGAATCACATATAAAGTTATAAATAAATATGAATCATCTGCATTTAGGAACTATTTTTTTTTTGTTTTGTATTTTAGGGAAGGGTCTACAGGCTGTTCAGGGTCTCACACTAAATTGGACTTGTAGTGATCCACCTGTTTACAGCCTCCCAAGTGCTGGGATTACATGCATGGGCCACCATGCCCAGCCTCAATTGCTATCTCAGTGTGCCCTGGGGGCAAGCCCAGCAGGCCTAGGGATCAAACCCCCAATCCCTAAGCCTGCTTGCAGGCCCTTTAATCTGCTAAACTATTTGGCTGGCCTAGGAACTACTTCTAAATTAACAATTATCTACTAAAATTCTTTTTTTTTTTTTTTTCTTAGAAATTGTTTTAGTTTTCATCAGCCTCATTCCCATTTTTCTGAAGCATCGGCAGAACAGCTCCAGACCACCGGTGGTGGCTCCTGCCCACTCAGTGGCCTGCGCGGTAGGGGCTGCAGACCAAACTTCTGTGGCTGGCTGAGCACTCCAGTCTTCAGTAGGGAACTGCTGAATGGGCACAGAGGGCACCTGCATGCCCTCGGACCAGTCTGCGACCTTAGCCTGAGCAGCAGTGAACTCCAGAGCTGGTGCAGTCCATTCTCCCTGAAATTCCTCCTTGGTCCCAGCCTTTTCAGCAGCAGCCTGCTCTTCTTTTTCAATCTCTTCAGGGTCCTGGTAGAAACAGAGATCAGACATGATTTCCCAAAGGTGTGCACGGGAGATGGTGCCACGCATGTGCAGCACTTCCTGGGCCAGCATCCACCATGTCAGACCCACAGAGTGAGCTCCCTTATTGTTGCACAGGACAGCAATGTCCACATAGTGCAGAGGAGAATCTGTGTTGCACAGAGCAATGGTTGGCAGATTGACGTAAGATGCCTCCATTAAGGGCGGGTGGTCAGCCCTGGGGTCAGTAACCACCAGAATATGTGACTCTCGGAATGTTGCTTGGATCTGGTTAGTGAAGGTTCCAGGAGTGAAGTGGCCAGCGATAGGAGTAGCTCCAGTGGCAGCAGCAAACTTCAGCACAGCCTGCTGGTGGGTGCTCCTGGAGGATATGACGCTGACGTCAGCAGGGTTTACAATGGCCACTATGGCTCGAGCTGCCAGGAGGAGCATCTCCCAAGTCCGCTTCAGATTTATGATGTAGATTCCATCATTTTTCCTTTTATAGATATACTGCTCCATCTGGAAATCCAGGTTGGTGCCACCTAAGTGGGTTCCTGCAGCAAGGAACTTGAGGATGTCCTCCTCCTTCATTTGCAGGACATCAAGGGCTCCGGACATTGTGAAGTTTCCCTTTAAGTTATGATGGGAATCAGGAACAACCCCGTATGGACCCTGCCGGAAAGCACGGAAAGCTAAAATTCTTTTGAACAATGTGAATACAAGAATCAAAAGTTCAAGGAAAGTAAAGGCTGGTCGGGCTGAATGCAAAATACACTTAAAATATGAAACTTACATTTCTATCATTAAATATACATGGTAGTAGTTAAAGGTCATTTAAGATCTCTAGTAGCACTAGTCTAATCCAGTGGTGGTCCAACTTCATTAGACATCTCTGTTAGCTGGGTAGTTTTTCAAAGCACTGATTGCTAGGGCCTCACTTCAGAGGTTCTGTTTCATAGATGTGAGGTGTAGCACCTGAGAATTTGCATTTCTGACCTTCACATGATCCTGCCCTTGGTGCTACTTTTGATTATGGGAATCATGTTTGCAGAACAACTGGGCTCATTTCTTTCTCGACAGTCCAAAACACAGAAGTACAAAGAACCTTTCTTTATATTTAACCATTTTGTATATTCAGATCAAAGAATTATAGACATAAAAGTTATATACCTAAATACTGCCCTTCCTTGAACTAAGGATTATTCTCCCAAGAAAATCATTTTTTTTGTGTACAGAATTAAGTCATTAAAGTAGCAAATATATAATTATTTTTATTCTTACCAGTCATCTTGCTTTAGTCTTTAAAATGTTCCTTTTATTTATGACGCAATGAGAGTGTCTCAGGCCCTTGCACTTGCCAGGCAAGCGCTTACTCTACTGAGCTACGTCCCTGGCCCTCTTTCTGCTTTGTATGGAGCAAAATTAGTTTGAAGCTTCCTGTGTTGGGACAACATATGATTGCATCATCATCTGAAGAGACAAGGTTTCCTAAAGAAAAACTTAAAAGTCTATTTATTTCAACATTATTTTCTAATTTGAAAATTAAGACTCGTGATAGTTTTTTCCTTCAGGAATGCTTTTCAACTTCCTCATTTAAAATTGAAGAGTTTGTGTTTTGCTTAGCAATTCTGTGACAAAATTATTTATATGTCTAAAATACATGCAAAATTATTACCATTATTATTATTATCATTACTATTATTATTGTTATTCTTTTGTGGCTAGCTCAGCCCGCCCTGGGAATGAGGCTGGCCTGGCTTGTAATGCCGGGGATTGAACCATGGTCCCTGAGCTTGCCTAAACTTGCCTAAGCAGGCGCTTTAGTCCACTGAGATATCTTTCCAGCCTACAAAATTATTTTTTCAACTTTAAAAATCAAGTTCATGGGGCCCGGAGTGATGGCTCAGTAGAATAAGCGCTTGCCTGGCAAGCTCAGGGTCCTGAGTTCAATCCCCGGTACCACAAAATAAATAAATAAATAAATAAATAAATAAATAAATAAATAAATCAAGTTCATGAAAGTTATAATATTAGATTTTATTTATTTATTTATTTATTTATTTGCAGTACTGAGGATTGAACTCAGGACCTTGTGCTTACCAGGCAGTGCTTACCTCACTGAGCTAACTCCCTGGCCCTAATGTAGATTTTTAAAACTCTTTTCTACTAAATGAAATTTATTTTATTCTTAGAAAATATTTTCAGGAAGCAGTTATGCATTCTGTATTGTTTATATCAATAATGAGCATCATTTACCATTATTATATCTATGAATATTAGAGTAACTGAAGTCATTCCATAATACCTAGTCACAATATTCCATATTGTATTCTCCGCAGCTATAACCATGGAGCTATTATAAGCTAATGCATAGGTTTGACTAATTGCCTTCATTGTCTCATATTTTATGTAATATAAACCTAATCCATTTATTCATAATTATTTCCTCAACATAAATCTGGTAAAGCTTTTTCCTTGTGGACCTCAATAAATTTGACTTCCCTTCCTTTTTTTGCCTTTGGCTTCATGCTTGAGCACCTTTTTTTCCCTTTGTCATGCAAATTCTATGAATCTACCTCTAAAAAGTCTGTCTTACTGAACAGAGGCTTAACATTTTCTAGCATGTATCGGAAGATAACTTTGTCTGTTAGTAGTAAATGACTACCAGTTGTATTATTGTCAGTCTTAAGAACCTAAAATAAATCCTATAAACTAATCATCAAAAGGACCTAGGCACTATTCCTAGCTTACTCCATGTCCACATGAAAATTTCACATTCAGAATTTTGCTTTAGTTGAGCAGCTATTATTAAACAGCAAAGACAAGATTCAATTCTAGATATCTATGGCAATTTATGTACATATAATCCACCATATTGAATTGCATAGTGGCCCGTTAATTATTAATAACATTTTTGATATCTAAGAATGACATTATTATATTATGACAGAAATACCTATATTGTGATTTCACTGCAATTAAGCTTACTGAAGTTATATATTTAAAAGAGGTACTTATTTTTTCTTAAACACAAATCACTAATTCTCTTATTTTGTTTATGAATCTCAAAATTTTGTGTTTAAAATTTTCAAATTTATTATTTTTTATTTTCTTTTTTTTATTTTTTGACAGAACTGGGGATTGAACTCAGGCCCTTGTGCTTACCAGGGAAACACTGATTCCACTGAGCCATCTCCCTGGTCCTCAAATTTATTTTTAATTTGTTCCTAATTAGTTCATTACACAGATTAAGTATCAATAGATATTAAAAACATTTACAATTGAGATTAAGTTAGAGTTATTTCAGCTTTTCAAATGATGATCCTTGATTTATCTCTTGTTCTCAAAGTCTTTTCACAACCCAGAAGATAGGTAAATAGATACTACCTCTTTCTAAGGAGGAAAACAACTCTTTCAAATATAAAAAACTTTGAAATTAAGTAAATCATCTTCCTCTGGCTGTATCAAACATGTGTAAAAGAACAAAAAATTCTTAAAATAGTACATATTGCTATACAAATTTAACTTCCATAAACTATTCATTATATTGTTTCCTCAGGGTTTACTATTATTACTTTTCACATTTATGAAGGGAACATATTATTTAGGTCTTATTTGGTAACACATTGAGAATAGGCAATTTTGATGAGACTGAGAGTACTTGTTCAGATATTCAAGAAAACAAAAATTCATTTTGCTTTGGAAATTAATTGTGGGATACAAATGATAAAGGAATCTTTATGATTATTCAACTTGAGTTGGTATTTTATTGAGCAAAACCTCTTTTAAAAAAAAAATCCAAGGATTAGGGAGATATCTCAGTGGAATAAGTGCTTGCCTGGCAAGCACAAGGTCCTGAGTTTGATCCCTGGTAAAAAAAAAAAAAAAAAAAAAAAAAAAAAAAAAAAAAAAAGAATTCAAACCCCTCTCCACATTTTGCCTTATATTTATTATTTCTTACTTTGACCATTTTTTTTTTATGGTGGCCTGCTCAGCCCGTCCAGGGGGTGGGGCTGGTGCAGCATGTGGTGCTGGGGATCACACTGCTGTCCCTGTGCTGCCCTAAGCTTGCCTAAGCAGGTGCTTTAGATCTTTGTGCTGTCTCACCAGCCCCAACCAGTTCTTTCAAACAAAATAAAATTCACATGTTTTTATTATGTGATTTGAGTTGAAGAGTCTCTGAATTACCAAATTAGATTGCAACATTTTTCATCAATTTATCTGAGATTTTTATCCTAAAATTTCCAATATAGGTGTTTTATTGTTACATGTCTTCCTTTCCTTTAGCATATTTCCTAGGATTTATCATTGTGAAAAGCCAAGGTTCAAATTTTCACAGTACAGCTAATGAAGATTCCTTTAAAGTTGATATTTACCTTATGGAAGCAAAATGTCATTGGAACTGTTTTGATTTTTTATTGCATAGAATCAATTTTTCTCCAAAGAACTCTAGTTCCTTTGATTAAAAATGAGCATTTAAGACCAACATTTGGATGCTGCAAGTGAATTACAAATGAGAGCAGATGTTAAACCAGGGACAGATGATGTTAGTAACAGAGCTAAAAATGATAAATATTTTACAATTTATATATTCATATCAGCTTTGCCAAACTATTCAAACTATGTTCTATGTCATAAGCACATTTTTCTTGTTTGGGAACTAGAATCTTGCCTACTCATTTTTAATCCTTTTAATATGCCATGCTACTTAAATGTCACAAGAGATTACATGTTTCATTTAAAATATTATCTGGCTGGGGATATGTTATCTGTTACCTGCTACCTGCTACCTGCTACCTGCTATATGCTGAACAGCACAAGACCAGCCTGACAAGTTCAAGGTCCTGAGTTTGATTGCTGGTACCAGTAGTAGTAGCAATAGTAATAATAATAATAATAATAATAATAATATTGTCTACCATCCCTTAAATTACATTTTCTCTCTTTTAGAATACTTATTTGTCTTTTATACCATTTTTAGGGACTTTAGTAACATAATTCAAGCAAAGGAGTTGTAAGTCACTATTTTTATATAGTTTATAACCTGTTTCCCACAGCCACAAATTTGCAAGTGATGTGTAGGTTTCCACATATTCTTTATGGGGCCAGGGAGATGGCTCAGTGGAATAAGCGCTTCCCTGGCAAGTGCAAGGGTCTGAGTTCAATCCCTGGTTCTGCAAAAAAAAAAAAAAGAAAAAAAAAGTCCACATGTTCTTTAAAAGTCTATTTCACCTAAGGTGCTACTTAACTGTAGCACTGAGACCACAGGACTGAATTCTTAGCCACTGGGAGAAAAAAAGAAAAGAAAGAGTGTTTCCCACTTTTCAGGTAAAGTGATGGTTATGAACACATATCCAGTAATTACTGTTAAGCCTTCAATTATTAATTAATTTATTTGAAAAATATTGCTTGAGCACTGCTTGTGATGAAATACTACAAACTCCAGGGGAAACAAAATGGAAAAGTCATTCTTCATCCATAAACATCCTGAAATGTTTCAGTAGATTTCTGCCCAGGCAGTGTCCCTACACAGATGAGGTGAACTGAACACTGGCCTGAGACAGAGACACTGTGTTCATACAAAGTAACAAGTAGGGGGAAAGCATGTGGGTGAAAATTCCTAGGTGTTAGTAGATGCTGCAGCAAGCAGTTCTTTTTCAGTTGCCCTGACTACCTGTGAAAATGAAGATACACAGTACTTTTCATGTTTTAAAATATTTTCATGCGGTTACTACATTTCAGGTTTGTTTCAAGTACTGGGAATTGAATCCAGAGCTTTCACACTGAGCTATGTCCCATTTTTTTTTTTCTTAAGACAAGGCATTAAGTGGCCTAGGCTGGGGTAGAACTTGCAGTCTTCCTACTTCAACCTCCTAGGTAAGATATATTAAAATTAATGTATCAGGAATACCTTTTTCTTCATAATTATATACCTGCAATATTATTTTAAGTACCTCTATAGCATCCTGTGATTGGAAATTATCATTGTTTGCCTACTGAGTAAAAGTTGCTATTTAAGCCATTTCTACTTTTGTTAAGAATCCAACAGTAAATATTATTTTCTATCTATTTTGTATAACTGTGTAATTGTGTCCATAAGATAAACTTACTCTGACAGCTAGGATTATAAAGTTTCCTTATACAGCAATAGTTTAACTGAATGGATATACTCCTTCACTTACTAGCCATATAACTGGATAAGAATTCAATTTTTTGTACTTTATTTCTCTCATCTCTAAAATGGGATATTAATATTTCATACTTCTATGATTACATTAACTCATTAATTTGGTGCAGAAAATAATAATGATAATGTCTCTTTTAGGGAGCTATTTTGATGATTAGACTAGCTTATATAATGTGCCAAGAACAATGTTTTTAAATTTTTATTTTAGTATCATATTTTATAATGGAAAAATTACATTTGCATGTATGTATAAATTCATGTTAACCCACAAACTTTCTAAACCTTGATTTTGTTCAAACTGGAGCATGGGTAGTACAAATGTTTTCTCATTTTGACCTTTATGTTCATTTCCATGAATAATATTAAAGTTGAGCATTATTGTTTTTTTTTTATTTTTATGCATTTACTATGCAGCTCTAACTTGTAGTGATCCTCCTGTTTTCAGCCACCCCAGTGCTGGGATTACAGGTGTGTGTCACCACACCCAACTTGGTGGCCAGCTCAGTGTGCCCAGGGGTGGGGCCAGCACAGCATGTGGGGCCAGAACCCTCGTCCCCGCACTTGCCTAAGCAGGCATTTAGTCTACGGAGCTATCTTCCCTGTCCCTGAGCGTTATTGTTTAATTTATATAAAATCTTTTTATTTTTCCCATACTGGGTATTGAACACTGATCCTTCCAAATGAACTGCATCTCTAGCTCCTCTCATTTCTATTTTTGGACAAGGTCTTTGTAAATTGAGCAACCTAGGATTGCACTTGTGATCTTTTGCACTGGTCTCCCAGAATGCTCCAACTGTACACATGTGCCTCCCTGGCCTCAATATATCATCTCTTAAACTTATTTTTCTGCTAGGTTGTTTGTATTTTTTTTTAATTCATGTAATTTCTTCATATAACTGGTATGCTAATCTTTTAAGTGTATGTTTCAAATATTTTCTCCTATACTTTTAACACACTTGTTTACTTTTTCATGAGTCTGACTGACAAACTTTTTAATTTTAAAGACATCAAATTTAAAAGTGTTTTACATTATGCTTATTGGCTAGCATTTGTTTATTTATTTGTTTATTTATTTTGTTTTGTTAAAGCAAACATCTCTGCATTCTGAAATTATGAGCACAATCTCCTTTTTCTCTACAATATGAAGATTTGATTTTAATCTATCTTCTTTATCCTCTTGGAACTAATATTTTACACATGATTATTAACTAGAAGTTTTTCTTCAGCTTTTATATTTTGATAGCTGTATAAAAAATAACATAAAGGAGGAAAATTTTATTTTGCCTGATAGTTTCAGAGGTCAGAGTCCTATGTTGGCAGTTGATCAGACAAAATAGCAAATTGTCCTGGAAGCTGTGAACTTTCTGAGGCAGACATTTTAATGGGTGGAGGGATTGTCCCCAAAACACAGCAACATGATACTGTAAACTGTGCTGGAGTTAGATCGTTTTGTGCTAAGAGTTCTTTACTTTTCAGTAGCAATCACTATACTGGCTCCCTACACCCCATTCTTCTTGTGGGGTAATGCCATGAAGTTGCTTTAGGCAACTAAGTTAAATAAAATTTATAGGTAGTCAGATAGGGTGAGGCTCTTCAAGGAGCCAGTGTAGAGGGCGAGATACCTCACAGCTGTGGGAGAGACAGGCTCTTCTACTGTGGTCCAGACCTCAAGATAAAGATTAAATAGAAGTACCCACAGACTTTCTAAGGATAAACATCAGTGACAGTCCAGGTAGTCATCATCTTGAGAAATCTAGGAAGAGCCAATAACGCAATCTTCTACAGGCAGAGCCCCATTCTGTATTCATTGCTACATGAGTTGCTTCCCCATTTGACCCTGATTTAACCAATTTTACCTGATTATACTTGTAATCTCATTGGTTGATCATAGTTCTATCCCACCTCTTGCCCATCTTATTAATCCCCACTTTTCATACCTTGGGCCCACCTCACCTTGTGGATTTGCTCTATAAAAATCCCTAGAAAAGACAGGGTCCTTGGCAACCCATTCAGGACCACTTCTTTCTTTCTCAGACAGAAACTTTCTTTCCTTCGATAAATATATTCTGCTCTTAACTTCCATTGTTAGTAAAATTCATTCTTTAATTTTAGAGAACACAGACTGATACCAAACATGTAGCAGGTTGGGAGTTTCTTTCCTCATACCATATAGAGGTTTTGAACTGAGATCATTGAATAGTGGTAGGATTTTGTTTTTGTTTCATAGACTTTGGATTTGGATTCATTTAGGTTACAAATTTTTATGCCTCAATTATTGTTATGTCTTCATCAATTGCTGATGGTTGCATGTGCATTGTTTCTTATATAGTGTTGTCAAAAATGAAGATAAATCTAAGTTAAAACATAAGAAGTTTATAAGGCTCTGATATTTCTTTTTTTTCCTTTCTGTATTTAGAACAGGGTCTACAGGGTCTTGCTATACATACAGATTGGACTCATAGTGATTCTCCTGTTTTTGGCTTCCCAAACACTGGGATTATGGGTGAACACCACTACACACAGTCTCAATCACTGACTCATCATGCTCCAGGGGTGGTGCCAGAACAGCAGGCTGAATATGGGACTTGGCCACTGCACTCTGCTTAAGCAGGTGCTTTATTCTGCTGAGCTATTTGGCCAGCCCTTTTTTTGTCTTTTTGAGAAAGGGTTTCACTGTGCAGTTCAGGCTAATCTTGAGCTTTCTAGCATGACCTAATTCTTAAACCCACAATCATTCTCCTGCCTCAGCCTTCTGAGCACTGTGATTATAAGCATGCACCACCACACCCAGCAGGTTATGATACTTCTTTCAGGATAATTTTTATTATCATTTTATTCTTGTATGTGTTGCATTTGAACTAGTTACTAAACTTACCAGTATTCCTTGCTTGACTGCATTTAAACAACAGCACTACAGGGGAAAAAAACAGCACAAGAGAGTAACATTAAGATGCCCCCTTATTGTACTTCAATATAAACTTCCACAAAATTGGTCTTTCAAATAAAATCTAACTCACACTTAGAAAAATATATATGCCTATATAATAAAACAAGGGACTTGCACTACCAGTTAAAAGATGCTAGGTTGGTGGACATTCTTCAGACTTGGAGGAGAGGTTTCAGGCTTTTCTGGACCTCTTTTGTACTCTATGGGAAATATCAAGCCTGTTCTTCAGTTTTCTATCTCTGGTCTTATTACTAATCTTTTCCTACCATTTTGTACTTGGCTTTTCAATGGCAGTAAAATTGGAAAGAAAAAGAACTCTAGACTGTTCTGACATTTTGCTGCTACTCAACAACTTAGTTAAGCCCATAGAAAATGGGCATTGGCTAATGCGTAAAACAGAAAAATCATCTCAAAGGAGGAACACATATCCCATTGTTATGGTTTGTGTGTAGTTGTCCCCCCAAAGTCTCATGCAGTCATGGGGCAGATTCTGGAGTTTGTGATTGATTATTGTGAATGTGGATGCTGCACCTGCCCTGGGGCAGGTAATCTGCATTACATCGTAAGGAGGGTTGAGAGGCCAGCTAACTGCCAGAGCTGCTGCCACTCCCTTGCTCTTCTTCACTGCAGCCCAGAAAGGTTGCTCTGTGCCACATGATGCTCTGCCTTGGAGCCAGCTGAGTATGGACTGAAACCTCCAGTAACTGTGAGCTAAATAAACCTTTCCTTCTTCAGTTTTGAGTGTTGGGTATTTGTCCGAGTGAGAGAAGAGTAACCAAGACACCTTTCTTAGGGTCAGATGAGACATTGGAATTTTGCCCATACAGGACACATATACAAGCCATGTGCTGGCCTAGTGTTCTGGGCAGGTCTCCCTCAGGAGGCTGAACCTGAGACACAGTGGAAAGAACCAACTTCTGGGTGAAACCAGAAGCTATTTCCAAAGCACCACAATTATGGCACCAAAACACATTTAGCATAAGAATGGACTCTCCAGCCTTTCCTCTTCCCCTCCTAGGTCTAGTTTTCACTCATGTCTACAGGAAACACTTTCATAAGGTTTTTTTTTTTCTAATGTATTTAGTACAGGGTCTACAGGGTTTCACTACATAAATCAGACTAGTAGTAATCCTCCTGTTTTCAGCCTCCTGGGTGTTGTGATTACAGATGTGCACCAACGCGATCAGTCTGTCACCCTCTCAAGGCACCCCAGAGGCAGGGCCAGCACAGCATGTAGTGCTGGCAATTGAACCCCAGTCCTTGCCTCTGCCTAAGCAGGCACTTTAGTCCACTGAGCTATCTGACCAGACCTTGATAATAAGTTTTGGATCTTAGGGCCTGGGGAGATAGCTCAGAGTTCTAAGCACATGGCTGGCAAGCACAAGGACTCAGGTTCAATGCCCAGTACCACATGCTGTGCCAGTCCCCAGAACCCAGGCTTGCTGTGCTGGCCACCAAAACTGGCATGGTGGCACATACCTGCAGTCCCAGCACTGGGGAGGCTGAAACAGGAGGATTACTACATGTCTGAGCTGCGTAGTGAGACCCTGTACCAAATAAATAAGTAAATAAAATATTTTTTGAGAAGTATTTTTTAAAAAATAAGATTTGGACTTTAAGATCCTTATTGCTAATGTTTTTATCTATCCATTTGACAAACAGTGGCTGTTCTGCCAGCTAGCTCAATGCTTTTAGAGCAGCTGCCACTCTCAAAGCAGAGGATGGAAGTCCCCTACATCTCTTTGGTGACTCCCAACTGAAATCAATGACCGGTGAAATGTTGACTATATAGATGGGTGATTTCTTTTTGGAATTGAATCTCTGTTTGGGTGGGCCAATAAAAACTGCAATCAACTGAGGGGTCATGACCAGAGCTACTCTTTAGTGGGTGCCCAAAGTTTCTTCAATGGAAACTGGCTCTTGAACACAGAAAAATCTCCACTTCTTTATTGTAATTATCCCTACTAGTAAGCTAGAAATTCTTTGTAAGCTTTTCAGTTGGTTTTAGGACCACTTAAACTACACCTCCCTTCAGAAACTAGGCCGAGGCCATTTCCAACATACTGTTTGCATTTCACAGCAGCTAGCAGGGAATGATTCACATGTGTGCCTTACATATGCTAAGAAGTGTTAGCCTTTTCTTTCAGGTATGCATAGAATACTAAAGTTTCTTTACTAATAAGTAAAATGCGATCAATAGGTAATGAATATATCTTTAATCAGTGAGCTTTGAAAATTTAAATAAAGCATAGCCTTATCCTGCTGCTAGGAATGATTAGCCTGTGTGATTAGATAGATAACACAAGTGTCTTGCAGACTTCTTTCTCCCAGGGCCAAGGGCAAAATTCCTCAAGTCTGTTGTGTTTACCTATCTCCAGGGGCAATCTCCTTTACAACACAGTCAGAAAAGTGTTCTGACTACTTCTAACTCTTGTCTTTGTATCTGTCCTTTCCCAAAGAACAAAAGCAATAGTTACCATGAAGTTATATTTCCCTCTTTAAACATTCCTGTCACAACTAAGACAAAGTCAAGGTCTCTTACTCCTTTACCTTATAAATGTTCAGTAGGAGTAAGTTCAGAGCTCATAAGCTCCCTGGGAGGATAAAATTGCTCAAAAGTCCTGGGGTGGACAGCATGGTCAAATTCTACCCTCTGCAGATGATATCTACCTGCCCTGGAGTAGAATCTACTGAGGGATGACTTGAGGATACAGAAATTCCCCCCCAGGGCGGGGTTATGCCAATTATTCTTAATTTTGCAGAAATGGGGTGCTCAAAGTTGAAGTCTCCTACTCCTTTAGGATTAATTTTTGAAGTAGCAGAAGATGTTTGACCTTTATGTGTTGAAAAAGAGCCCACTGATCTTTTTCTACACACATATGTGGCCTGCCTACCTACTAGGGCCAAAATGGAATACAAATAAAAATATTAATTATGTTGCTATAATACAACTAGAAATGCACTATAAAGGACAGAGAAAATGGTCAGAATTGTTTTATGTTCATACTTCAAATTAAGCAATAATTTGCATTTATGCTCAAATTATAATCCATATGAGACTGTCCACACTCATTTCTCTCAGTGACTTAAAGCAGATCAAGAAAGAACTAGGAAAAATTTTAGGTGACTCTGATAAGTACAATGATGTCTTTAAAGGATTTATACAGACCTACAAGGTAGGCCAGGAAGAGATAATGTTAATCTTAAATAAAGAATGACTTCTAATAAGAGACAAACAGCATTACAACTGCTATTACATTTTTCTGGATAAATATATAGCTAATTTTAAACAGCCAGAATATGGACAGCAAGGAGAACTACTGGTTTCCACTGGAGCCCAAACAGGCCCTACCAATACCCCTGCTGTTCAAATACCCAGACCAGAGATTGGAGCAGGAGACATTTTCAAGTATGTGTTCTTGAAAGTCTAAGAAGGACAGAAACCAAGGCTTCTGTCAGCTATTTCTTTATCATGAGAAAGATGAAAATCCCTCTGCTTTCTTAGATCTTTACAAGAGGCACTAGTAAAGCATATATCTGTAGCTCCTGATTAAAAGGAAGGATAGATTTTTTCCATAATTTTATTGAGAAATAAATAGCAATGAGACAGTTTCAAATCAAATTGGTAGGACAGTTCCAGTAGTTAACACATTGCATGCTGTCTTCCTAGTGGTTATTTGTTGTATAAGATGCAGACATGATATCCTATGTACAAACTCTATTAGAACACATCTCTCTATTCATTAAGAGAATGTAGCTATATATCTATCCTAACCACTTTGAATACGTAGATCCAAAATGGTCATTCATCTATATCCCCTGTTTTTGCTTAGTTTCATCATTTAAATATTATAGGTGTTTGAACTCAGCAAAATATTCCAAAATAGTCCAGTAGTCCATAATAGTATTGGGTCTTCTGCTTGACTGGCAATGTCAGAAGTTGTTGACCTGAGTCTCCTACAGCTCAACCTAACAACATAGCTTTACTTTTTATACTTCATTTTTATACTTTTCTGCTGGATGGTTAAGACCAAGATAAAGCAAGACCTATGCCACAAGAGTAGTAGCTTTTGGATCTGATAAGGTCAGTGAAATCCCCTCAGGATTTATCCTGAGATCCTATACCTCAGATTGTATAACCTTTGTCAGTGTCAGCCATGTGGATGAGTCACGGCCATTGCTTGGGCAATGTACTCTCTGTGAAAGTCTGAGAGACTCTCCTTAGGCACACTCTACATCATCAACCACTTTCCTCTTTGGCCCCATAATCTCCTTGGAAGGCTAGGGCTAAAATGTTGGCTTTCCTTGTGGGGAGGCATGGATTTTGCCTAAAGATATCTTTATTACATAGTCAACATTAGATATTAGAAAAAGCTACAAAAAATAAATTTTACTCCACATAGTTTCTTTGATAATCTATTGAAAACTACCTCATTAGTACTCTTTAATTAAGACTGGGAGAAAACCAAGGGGGGAAAAAACCCAAAGAGACACAAAAACTGCTTCCTTTCTCAAAGCCTTAGAAGAATATCCTATATTTGCTTCTTAGGGCTCCAAGAAGAGTTCAAGGACTAGACCCAATTGCTACTACTGTGGAAAGGCAGGTTGCCTTAAGAGGGGCTGCTTTCAGAGGTCCCCAAGTCACACCCTGACTGCAAGGCTGCCATCAGAAGTGAGACTGAACTCTGAGTCAGAGGCCCCAGAGCTCAGATTTGGCTTCCCAGCATGTCTAGCAAGACTAAAGGGTCTCAGGGCACTCTGCCTCCTCCCTCTGGCTGGATTGTCATCTTTACTTTTTCCATGGAGGAGCTCTGAGTAATCATGACTATAGAGAAAAACAAAAACAACAACTGCAACAAAACAGCATACTGCTGTACATTGACACAGTTCTTTTTGTCCTTCTCCAACAGCAACCTTCCTTCAAGTCATCATACAGACACAGGGAGAAAAACTGATCTAGGGTGGATGACCTCCAAATGATATAAGGGAAAAAGGAGACTCCTGACCTGAAAAGTGCCTGGGACAAGTTAGTATTCTCTAAAACTAAAGAATGAATTTTAGGAACAAATGGAGGTTATAGCAGAATATATTTATGGAGGGAAAGAAAGCCTCTGTCTAAGAGAGGGACAGAAGGAGGACCCCTAGTGGGTGATCCCCAGGAAGCTGTCTCTTCCAGGGACTTTTAGACAGGAATACCATGCAGTGAGGTAGGTCTAAGGTTGTGGAAAACATGGGAACTCACTTAGGTGGGCATGAAGTGGGACAAAACTATGATCAGCCTGCTCAGGCTCCCTCCAGTCCCTCTCTCAGACGGAAACTTTCTTTCCCCCAATAAATATATTCTGCTCATAACCTCCATTGTTTCCTAAAATTCATTCTTTGGTTTTAGAGAACATGAACTCATCCCAGGTACCTTTTATGTTGGGAGTTTCATTTTTTCCCTGTATCATTTAGAGGTCATCCACCAAGACCATTTTCTCCTTGTATTAATTATACATGCTTTAATTTCTCAGAAAATTTGTTCTTTCCTAGAGGATGCCAAACTCCAAATAATCATACAGATAAAACAAATATGCTAAATTCCTTTTTAGATTCATTTGACTGGGATCCACCAGATCTTGTTCAGAGAGAGAGAGAGAGTTATATGACACATAACAAAGTCTTAATTGCTATACTTAGTGAGTCTTATATGAATGACACTGTACCTGGTCTCTCTCTACTAAATAAAAAGCAAAATTAATAAGAGACGCCATCTTCCAAAATCGGAAAACATTAAACATCCTAACAGCAGCACAGGAGGCACTTTTGCAATTGCAATAACTAAGATATTTGTACTACTAATTTCCATTGGTTTTTGAAAGAAAAACATAATGCTTAATTGTTTGATCAATTTTACATGCCTACATGTGAAAATCTGAACAATTACTTTGAAAAAGTTTACAATATACAATATAGCAACCATTGTTAATATCCTATCATCTTATTTTGAAATTCTGTATTTTTAAAATTCATATATATATATATATATATAATAACCCTAAATATTGTGTGTACATTCCTGATCCTTCCATTAATACCTCAATAGCTGTTCAAGATATTTGATGAGAAATCAATGGCATGTCAGACTCAGAAATTCCCTGGACCTTATCCTTATCCTCTTTATGGGAAATCATTACTATCTCTTCATGATAAAAATCTTTGTTGACTGTATTCATCACTATCTGGTTCATCTTGTTATTTGTCCCACACAAACTCAATTGATTGGCTTTGTTTCCTCTCTACTTCCTTTGTATTTGTTTCCTTTTTTAAATCTCAATCTGAAGAAGTTAAATGGATCATCAATCATCACTCACTCATGGCAGTCCAGGGTACTTCTTCAGATGAAGGAATGTTATAGGCAACTAAGAGATACCTGTGTTCTTCACTGGAGGAGAGAGAAGCTAAATCTTTCTAGGAAGGGAAGGAAAGGTCTCTCAGATGTTCTGCCTTCTTATAAGGAAAACAATATGGGTCTAGGAGATGTTTATAAGTTTCTTAGTAGTCAAACTTTATCTTCTATTCATTTTATTTTTAGCCCAGGTTGCCAATTAAGTTTGCTCAGAAAGCCATGACCATACAGAAGTATGAAAGTATTTGCTGTTTTCCAGCAGAGAGAATCCATCTTCCCTTTGTATCTGCTTTGGTAATCTGAAGTCAGAGGGTGATATAGCCACAGATCCAAGTTGCTGAATATATCCCTGCCTCTTATTATCAGTTCTTGCTGGATGGTGATATTGGCTTGGAAGCTCAGTCACAGTTAGCTTGAAGGGCTGGAGCTCATCTCTCTGTCCACCACCTATGTCACAGCATTCCATTCCTTTGGCTTTCACTATTCCTGTGGCAGAGCTTGTTGCCTTCATGTTTTGAAAGTGTAAATTCTACCTCTGCCTAATCTACTTCCATTACACTATCTCCTGAAAAAATATTTTTAAACTTCAGATGGTAACCAGAATTTTGAAAAATGAAAATAAAATCAAATGATTCAAGATTCAATTTACTTTATGCAAAACCAAAATTAAATAAACTGCATAAATATTTGAACTGATGAAGCCAGATTTTATATTAGCATTTTTATGACATCTTTTTAAAGTGTTTTTTCTCTGTGGACAATAATATAATAGATGCAAACTCCATAGAAACTAAATTCAAATTTATAAACTTAATAAGCACAGGAATATTCACAGTGATTAATTATCAAGACAATGAAACTACAACTCAGTGAATAAAAATAAAATGAATGCAATAATAAGCAACAAAACATTTTATTATGTTAAGTCAAAATGTCACTTCTCTCCAAATCTATATTCATAGTAATAACAAGAAAGATGCAAAAGTAATCTAATTTTATACTATTTCAAGCTACATAGATATTACTCTAAGCAATCTTACAAGTTGAATTTTCTAATTACATTCTTATCTGTTTTTAAAGATACTTTACACTTTGTATATTGATAGAATAAATTTTTAAAATAAATACTTATGATTTTTAGTGTTTATTTTTTAAGTGACTAAAAATGTCCAATTATACTTTTTATATCAGCAGCATATTTCCTCTTTATATGTTGGGAATTATGAAATAGAATCAGTTTTATTTGTCTTTGTTTTTGAAAGTTTAATTGATGGCTCTCAATATAAATATATTTCACTTTAGTTATAGGCCAACTATGTCAGATTTTTTTAAGTTACATCATCAGACCTGATTCTAGATTTGGGAACAGTACATAGACACTTTCTCAATTATTATAGAACTATAGCATTTTTCTTTGAAATTTGTAATAATATCTATAAAAGTTTTAAAAATACATATTAAAATACTTTTTTAAATGTATTTAGTACAGGGTCTCACTACATAGATGGGGCTCAGTGATTCTCCTGTTTTCAGCCTCCCAAGCACTGGGATTATAGGCACACTCCACCACTCCCAGTCTCAATTGCTGTCTTAGCTTGCCCCGGGGGCAGGGCCAGTACACCAGGCTGGGATCAAAAATATTAAAATAAATTTTAACTTAAGTTCAATAGAGCTAATTATTCAGATACCTGTAATGAGACAGAAGCTCTATGCAAAAGTTCATCCCATCTATATACATTTAGTTATGACAACAGAGGGAGCTTTACAATACTTGAGGTTAGTACTTTGTGAAAATTAATTCCGTGCAGTTTGATTTGTAGTGGGTTTCTTATGGTCTTTGCCAGACAATATGCAATAGAATTTCCTTTTTGCTTTTGCTATTAAAATATGTTAGGTGAAAACATTTATCACTGTGGGGTATACCTAAAAGGAAGATTAAAGACCCAAAGATAGGGAATTTATACTATTGTATTCCAATTTTCTCTGTGCTATAATCATATTTTATTAATGGAATACACAGTCATGTTCCCCATACACATTCAGAACATACGTAAATAACTAAGCCATAAAACATTTCAGAGATTTAGTCCAGATGAAGGAATGGTTCCAACCTGAATGGAAATCATCTCAAGTTTCATATAGATTCCCAAAAGGACACTATTTTGATTACATTCAATGTGTAAATAACAAAGGATATTTAATGGAATGTGTGTATGTATGATATATTAGAAAATCATCTACATAAAATTATGAAAACCTAGACACTAATCAAAACCTAAGAATTCACATGCTAGGACTCACTATTTTTACTTTATAAAGTGTAGTAACAGATTACAAAAATCCAGATTGCTGCTCTGCTTTTCCACTGACGTGTATTTTTATTTGTGAAGCATGTACCTGTCATTATTGCTAAACTCTGATGAGTTCACAAATATTTTCTTTTCATTCAATTTTTATTGATTTCATACGTGTAAGAACATGTGAAAATGATGATGTTGATTGTGATTTGATACTGTTGTGGTCTCAGTGAACTACTTCTTAATTGCTTTCATGTTATAAACAATCCTTTCCTATATACTTGTCTGTAGATGAGAAATATCTTTTTCATTTATGTGAAAATAACCTGAATTTTCCCTCCTCTTGTTTTTCTGAGTGTAAATTATGAGATTAAGTATACTGGTGAGTTTCCAGAATGCCTAAGCAGATAATTTTAGATCATATCAGTATGAACTGTCATTTTTTTCACTTTATAGTTAGCTAGATGAAAATATGCTGTCTGTCACTTGCTCTAGATCAGATACAACACTGTGGAAAGAACTGAACAAAAATAATGCAAAAGATTGCAAACTAATGAAGATGCCAAATAAGTAATTCTTACATTGATATGCAAATTTGACTATGTCCTCTTTGCCCTTCAGTTTAAAGTGACTGTAATAACCAATGAATAGACTTGTGCCTGAAGAAACAACTGAAAAGGCAATTAGCAGGCATGTCAACCTGGGAGCACTAATCTGAGTGGAAAAAATGTGCCTGTCTTTATATCAGATAAGATGCTGAAAGATGGACAGAAGATGCAAAAAAATAAATATAAATAAATGTAACATTTGTTAGAAAGAGTTTTTGTGATACCTGGTAGTAGTAAAACTGTGAAAAATGCACCTGTGGTACTATGAAAATTCAGCTAAGTTCTGTCAAAGATACATACCTTATCCCTTTAACAAAATATCAGGATTTCTTGACTTGCTTCTTAAGTGGTTACTGATGTGCTGAGATGTTGACATCTTCAGTGGAGGTAGGCAGTGTAGGCCTGGTAAGGCCAGAGTTTAGGGAATGACAAAGTAGCTAAGTGGGTGGCCATGACCTGTCAACTACAGAGCTCTAGGACATGCACAGAACTGCTTCTGAACCCTGTCCCTGACACGAATCAGAGAATGGTAGCTTCCATCCTCCTGGCACAAAATCAAGCAGGTTTTTGATATGACAGCCTAGATCTGATGTCAGAATATGAGCTTTTTGGCACCCACTCTTTTCTGCAAAGTATAATTCTTTTACTACTTTAATTGTCCTGTGCTTTTCTTACCCTTAGTACCTTCAATAAATATAAAAGCTCATTACCTTGTTTTCTGCTTGATTCTTTGTTCAGGACAACAAGAGCCTGGAAGGACCCTCAGAAAGGATCAAAGAGCACATAACACCCCATACCTCTTTGACTGTAGGCCACCTGGATTTAGAAATGATCTCCTTCAATTTTGAACAGACCTTGATATTTATCTTAAGATAAATAAAAGTTTTCATTTTTAATGACTTACATTTATTTGAAAAGAAAAGTAGACAAGATACATTTTGAAATCTTTTTGTTGTTAGTCTACTTGTTGCCTTCCACCTTGCCAACTTCTGTTTGTTTGGCCTGCTTGTCTAGAATGCTCTTCTTCTCTCACTGCTGTGCAGAGTATACTACCAGAAGCATGATTCATAATGAAAAAGACTGAACAACTGTTATAACTTGAAACTTCTGTCCAGTGAAAAATAAGATGAAGGGAGTGAAAGAAAAGCTTATGATGGAGTATGTCTATAAGACTTTCTTTAAAAAACTATTCATTAATCATATGTATAGATTAACAAATGTGCTACCAATATGTGGTGGTATACACCTGTAATCCTAGAACTAATGAAGCTAGGCAGGAAGATCACTATAAGTTGAAGACAAATCTGGGCTACATAAAGGAGTTCAAGGCCAGCTTGTACTACATAGCAAGACCCTTTCTCAAAAGAAATGAAAAGGAAAGAAATGTTTTATAGTAGTGATGTTGACCTTTTAGAGCTTTTGATGACAAACTACTGGCTGTGCTACATGTGCCATAGTTTTGCCAACTTTGCTGTATAGTACTTAAAATGAATGAAATGTATTCAACTGTACAACATAAATGACAATGCAATGAAAACTGGTGGAAAAAAGAAACAGGAAAATATATGTACTCTATGTCATACTTATGCAATGTTTTGAAACTCTCATAGTGTATATTGTAGGACACCAAAGCATGTGTACACCTGGGAATGCATACCAGTTTTGTGGTGCTCTCTCTGAGGAGTAGAACGGATGAAGGAATAAGCATTGGTTATAAACATAACACATTACATTTTTTTTTCAATTTTTAAAAACATTTTATCTTAAAGAGTAAAAACAAATAGCAGAAACAAAGGCAAATATGAAGTAAGAAGCAACACTAGAAATGGTACAGTTTCAAAACAAGAATACAAATTTAACAATGGTCATTATATTACATCTTTTTATCATCAAATTTGTTGTTCAGACTAATAGATACAGGCATGGAAAATTGGTCAAATAATTAAACAACAATGGTTACTTTCAATAGATTAATTAAGATTTTAAGAAAAATATTTTAAAGAGAGAATACTGATGGATAAGACATTTGGGAAGAGTCTGGTTGGTCGGTGCACAGGGGTCAGGATGAGAAGGATTTTTTTTTTTGGGGGGGGCTGGCTCAGGCTTCCTTAAGTGTGGGTCTGGTGTGGCATGTAGAACTGGGGATTGAAACTCGGACCCCGTGCCTCTCTGAATTTGCCCATGCAACAGCTTAAACAACTGACCTAATCAGAAAGCCCCAGATAAGGCATTTGAATTGGTATATATTTAGAAGAAAAAGATGAGAGGTATTCAACAGTGGTTTTTGTATTGCACTTTGATGTCTCTGATGTAGTTGCTCAGAATATAAATAATAGCATGTAGACTTAGTCACTGTGAAATATTTCTTTAAAAGATATTTGGAAGACTTTGGCAGCCTCTGAGAAGCCTGCAGGAATCTATCTAGGTGATTACTAGGAGTTTCAAAAATGCAAGAGCAAAAGGCAATTTCAATCTTTCAGCCCACCTAGAACAAATCCAGGAGACAATGACATAAAAGAACTTGGAAATCACACACCTGAAATCTCTAAAATGATAGCAACTGAAGTAAAGAAATAAGTTCATCAAGCTATAGAAGAAATAAGGGTAGGAAAAAATTTCTCGGGTCCAAAAAGAAAGGACAAAAATCATGAAAGAATTGTCCAGCACAGCTAAGGAGACATAGATAGAAAAATAGAGGAATGAATGAAACTGAAAATGAACTTTCAGACCTTGAAGACAGTGTTGCAATTAATGGACTTGCCAAGGAAGCACTTATTCCACTGAGCCATCTCCCCAGCCCCAAAAGATCTCTTAAAACTACTAAGGAACTGGGAAATAACAATTAAGCAGCTACAAGATGACACAAAGAAAAATAATATAAGAATAACAGGTGTCAAGGAAGCAGTGGAAGGCAGCACAAATGACATAAAAAGACTAATTGCAGAGGTACTAGACGAAAATTTTTGAAACATGAGAAAAGAACCTAATGTAGATAAGTGAGACATATAGAACTCCACATAGGGCCATTGAAATAGCTCAGCACACTAAGCATCTGCTTAGGCAAGTGCAGGGACCAGAGCTTGAACCCTGGCACCACATGCAACACTGGCCCGACTGCCAGGGATGCTGAGCCAGTGACCCAGTCTGGGCATGGTGGAATAGGCCTGTAAACCAAGTGCTGGGGAGGCTGAAAACAGGAAGATCACTATGAGTCTGAGCTACACAGTGAAACCCTGTATCAAACACATAGGGTGTCTCACCCAGCAACAACAGAATACACATTCTTCTCAGCTACACACAGGAAATTCTCAAAAACAGAACATACACTAGCACACAGAGCTCTCTTAAGAAAATGCAAAGGAATTGAGATAATTCCTTGCATACTATGTGATCACAGTGCAATAAAACTGGAAATTATTGATAAAAGAAACTACAAAACACTATAAACACATGGAAATTGAATAACAAGCTCCTAAACAACCAGTGGGTCACAGAAGAAATTAAACAAGAAAGTAAAAAAATAATTGCTTTCAAACAAATATGCAGATACTACTTATCAAAGCCTGAAGGGTACAATGAACTCTGTCTTAAGAGGAAAATTTATGTCAGTAAATTCACACATTAGGAAAACAGAATAAGCCCAAACAAATGATCTTATGCTGCACCTCAAGCTCCTAGAAAAAGAAAAGCAAGGCAAGCCTAAAGCCCAAAGAAGGCAGGAAATTATAAAGATTAAAGCAAAAATTAATGCATCAGAAACAAAGAAAACAATACAAAGAATAAATGAATCAAAGAGATAGTTCTTTGAAAGAGTGAATAAAATTGATAAATCCCTAGCCAACCTAATTTAAAAAGGAAAGAAAAAAACCCCACATTCATGCAATAAAGAATGAAAAGGGCAAAACTACTACAGACCCTAGAAAAATGCAGATAATCAATGTTTATTTCCAAAATCTTTACTCTCTGAGGATGGAAAACACAGAGGAAACAGAGAGTTTCTTAGATACATGTGAAATACCAAAGCTGAGTCAAGAAGATATAGAAATTCTGAATATATCAATGAAAAACAAAATTGAAAATGTAATTTTAAAAAACCTACCAACAAAGAAAAGCCAGGTCCCAGTGGATTCACAACAGAATTCTATAAGACATTTAGAAAAGATTTAATGCCAAAATTTTCTGAAACTCTTCAATGAAATTGAAAGTGAAACAATTTTCCAAAACTCATTCCTGGAGGCAAGTGTTGTTCTGATTCCAAAACCAGAGAAAAATCCAACTAAAAAGGAGAACTACAGGCCAATTTTATAGATATCTCTAATGAATATAGGTGCAAAATTCTTCAATAAAATATTAGAAAACAGAATGCAGCAAATCATCAGGAAAATTATACATCAATTGGGATTCAGTCCATAAATGTAGGGATGTTTCAACATATGCAAATCCACAAATGTAACACATGATATCAGTAGAACCAAGAATAAAAACCACATGATCATCTTAGTAGGTGTAGAAAATCTTTTGATGAAGTCCAATACTCATTTTTTTCATAATTTTATTGAGAAACAAATAGCAATGAGACAGTTTCAAATCAAATTGGTAGGACAATTTCAATAATTAACACATTGCATGCATTCTTCCTAGTGGTCCAATACTCATTGATGATAAAAACCCCTACAGAGGATTAGAATAGATGATCTATATCTCAACCTGATAAAAGCCATCTATTAGAAATCAACAGCTAACGTCATACAAAATGGGCAAAGATTGAAGGGCTTCTCTTTAAAATCAGGAACAAGACAAGGATATCCATATTCTTCACTCCTATTCCATATAGTGTGGGAAACCCCAGTGAGAGCTATTTGATAAGAGAGAGAAATAAAAGGAATATGGATTGGAAAAGAAGTGAAATTATCATTACTTGTAGAAGACATGATACTACACATAGAGGACCTCAAAAACTCCATGAAAAGTCTTGTAGGTTTAATCACCAAATTCAGCAAAGTAGTGGGATACAAAGTAAACACAAAATATGAATGCACTGAGAGAGAAATTAAGGAAACCAAGCCTTTCACAATAACATAAAAAAATGAAATACTTAGGAATCAATTTCATAAAGGACATAAAAGATTTATATAGTGACAGTTATGGCACTCTGAGAAAAGAGATTGAAGAGGACCTGAGATAATGGAAAAATATTCCATGCTCCTGGATAGGAAGAACCAACATTGTGAAAATGGCCATACTCCCAAAATTTTTACACAGATTCAATGCAATCCCAATTAAACACTATTAGTATACCTCAGAGAATTAGAGAAAACTTTCCTAAAATTCATTTGGAACCAAAAGAGACCAGAATATCAAAAGTATTCCTGGGAAACAAAGGAAAGGCAGGAAGTATCACAACCCCTGACCTGAAATTATACTATAAAACTACTGTTATAAATCAGCATGGTAGTAGTGTAGAGACAGATCTGAGGACCAGTGGAACATATAAGAAGATGCAGACACAACTGCAAGCACACTTGGCCCCTTATCTTTGATAAAGGGGCCAAACAGGCTCACTGGAATACAGAAAGCCTCTTTCATAAATGGTACTGGAAAAACTGGCTTTCCACACTAGACCCATGCTTATCACTATGCAAAAAGCTACAGTCAAAATGGACCAATGATTTAAATATTAAAACAGAAACACTAAATCTTCTGGAGGAAACTGTACATAGAAATTTTAAGGACATAGGGGTAGGTAGAGAATTTTGAACAAAAACCAAACATAGGAAATACCTGAAAGAATCAGCATCTGAGATCTCATCTTTTTGAAAAGTTTCTGCACTTCAAAGCAAGCTTCCAACAGAGTAAAAGGAAAACCAACAAACTGGGAAAAAATTATAGCCAACTGTCCCTCAGACAAAGGCCTTTTTTCTAGAACATATAAAAAATTAAAATAGTTATAAAGAAAATATGTCAGAAAATTAATATTTATTTGGTCTTCTTGATGGTTATAATACTATTAAATTGTATTCTAGAATACTGAATTTTTTCAAAATATTAAAATATTATTTTTTGTAATTTATGCAAAACCATCAATAAAGGCTAAAACCATCAATAAATATAACCTTAACTGATTTTATAAGTATGTATCACTTTATTTTTTATTTTTATTTATTTATTTCGTTTTGCAGAACCAGGGATTGAACTCAGGTCCTTGTGTTTGCCAGGCAAGCATTTATTCCACTGAGCCATCTTCCTGGCCCCTATCACCTTATAATATCCCCTATGTAATTAATGTTTGTTAGTTTCACCTTAAGTTTATACATCTTTTAAGGAATGAAAGAATGACTTCTATGGACTAAAGTGCCTGTTTCAGCAAAGCACAGAGGCCAAAGTTCAATGCCAGCATGTCATGCCGGCCCTGCCCTCAGGGCACACTGAGGCAGCAATTGAGACTGGGTGTGGTGGCATGCACCTGTAAGCCCAGCACTTGGGAAGCTGAAAACAGGAGAATCACTATGAATCTGATCTATATAGTGACACCCTGTAGACTCTGTAGACCCTGCCCTAAATTAAAATTAAAAAAAAAAAAATGGCTTCTGTTTCTTTCTTTTTTTTTTTTTTTT
>NW_004524762.1:4733215-4735468 GCF_000260255.1 Octodon degus | reverse complement strand
CATGTCTATATAGTTATTAGGTAACTATTTACTCAATAGAAGTAACTACTTTGAAAAATTTTGGAGCTGTTTAGAATAAGAATATAAATTTGAAGTCTATGGAATTATGGAGAATTCATAGATTAGCTTCGGTAGGTCTCTATTTTTCTCAAACTAAGAAATACTTGTGTACTTGTGTTCATATATACACATGCACACATATACAGGTATATGTATATATATTTAATCAATCATTTTAACTTATTTCATGTCCCAAGCCAGCGGGTCAGTCAACGAAGGAGAGGAGTGGGAGAGGGAGAGGAGCGGGGAATTGAGGAGGAGACAAAGGACAGGAGACGCGAGAAATGAGACAAGATAGGATTCTAATCAAGTCTCGTTTATTCAAAGGAAACTCTGGGTATATATATTGGAGGCATAGGGAAATTGCCTCAGCGGGTAAAAGGCGCGAGTAACTAGGCAACCGGCTATGACAGGAAGTCCCACCTCTGGGACATAGCAGGAGACTTATGGGAAATAGGCGGGGTAAGAAGAATTAGGAGCTTAGCTCAGCAGAGGTAGGGGAAGAGGAACTCAGAAACCCACTTGCAATAGGATTGGAGGCCTGGAGTTATTGTGCCTCCCACAATTATACACAACATATTTTCTGTATTATAAATCCTTATATGCTGAATTGATTAGTTACACAACATTCAAAATTGCCACTTCTCCAAGAAGCAAATTTATACACACAGGGTATTGACATTTTAAGGTCATATAGCAAAGTTTAGTTTTAGTTATTTCCCTATATCTTGTATTTTTTTCTTTCTCCCTTTCTTTCAAGAACCTTTTATTATACGTAGCATTCTTCTAGATTTTTCAAAATCATGAAAAGCATTGTATCCTTAAAATAAAGAATTGTTTTTCAGCTCTCAATTTCTGTGTTCTATGCTTCAGCTCAATGAGTCAAAACTCTCACGTTGAAGATGAATAAAACTCAAAATTTTTTTGGCTCAGAAGCATGTTAGATTCTGACCAGAAATTTTTGTTCAACAAGAGAACGGTTATGAAAACCACTCCAAAGTATGTGTCTTACTGTCCAATTACAGAAGCTACACAATGCCAGGGACTAAGATAAGTAAGTTTTTTAATGACTAGAGAAGGTTGAAGAAGTCTGGACAAAGTAACATCTTGTTAATAGATTTTTCAAGTCTTCCAGTAATAATCCATCAATGTCCTGACAAATTTTTAAATTTAATTTTTTTGTTTAAACTGGACATGGCAGACTGGGGAGATGGCTCAGTGGAATAAGTGCTTCCCTGGAAAGTGCAAGAGCCTGAGTTCAATCCCTAGTTCAGCCAAAAAATAAAAAAATAAACATAAACTGGGCATGGTGGTGCATGTCTGTAATCCCAGCAGTCAGGAGGCTGAGGTAGGAAGATTGCATTGAGTTTGAGCTCAGCCAAGGATACATAGTGAGTTCAAGGGCAGCCTGAACTACATAATGAGACCCCATCTTAAAAAGCAAACAAAATATTATTTTTTCTAGATTATACTTTAATTTAGTTTTATTCATTTATATTTTATTATTATTTTAAATAGTTGATAAGCGCTTTTTTCACCAAATCAGGCTGAAACTTTCAGTAGATTAAGAGAAATTTGAGAAAGCAGCCTGTGATATCTCTGGATGTTGTTTCTAGGAAAAAGTACATAGGTACACAAGTACAAAACTGTTCTTTAGTTTGAGAAAGCCCAGAGACATGCTAAAACTCATCTGTGAATTCTCCATAACCCATAGATTTCAAATTCACATTCTTGTTCTAAACAGCTCCAAAATTTTCCTAGTTAGTTTTATTGAGTAGGTAGTTACCTAGCAACAACCTAATATCATGATCTGTTATTACTAGGTAATAAGCTATTTGTGACATCTAAATTAATTTATTTCACAAAGATGAAATTATACAGTTGGTCTTTTCAGATTGCCCAGTAGTTTTAAAACATACACATCCTTAAGCTTTTATTTATTTATTTATTTATTTATTTATTTATTTATTTATTTATCTACTTGGTACAGGGTCTCTCCTGTCTCAGCCTCCTGAGCACTGGGATTACAGGTGAGCCCCAGGGGGCGTGTGATACCAGGTGTCAAACCTGGGTCTAAGTGCTTGCCAGACAGGCATTTAGAACCCTGAGGTATCTCTCCAGTCCAACATACACATTCTTTTTTTCTTTTTGGTACCAGGGACTGAACTCAGGAACTTGCACTTGACAAACACA